>NW_023494791.1:30814714-31097214 GCF_904425465.1 Colossoma macropomum
ACCTCTGAAACACTCACACTCACACACACACCACTGAAACACTCACACACATCACTGAAACACTCACACACACCACTGAAACACTCACACACATCACTGAAACACTCACACACACACCACTGAAACACTCACACACCACTGAAACACTCGCACACACCACTGAAACACTCACACACATCACTGAAACACTCACACACACACCACTGAAACACTCACACACCACTGAAACACTCGCACACACCACTGAAACACTCACACACACACCACTGAAACACTCACACACACACATCACTGAAACACTCACACACACCACTGAAACACACTCACGCACCACGGAAACACTCAAACACACCGCCAAAACACACACACATCACTGAAACACTCACACACCACTAAAACACTCACACACACCACTGAAACACACGCACACACCACAAACACACGCACACACCACTGAAACACTCACACGCCACTGAAACACTCAGACACACCACTGAAACAGTAACACACTACTGAAACACTCACACACACCACCGAAACACTAACACAGACCACTGAAACACTAACACACGCCACTCACACATGCCACTCAAACACACGCCACTAAAACACTTGCAGAACACCACTGAAACATTCACAAACACGACTGAAACACTTGCAGAACACCACTGAAACACTCACACTCACCACTGAAACGCACACACGCACCCTAAACAGCCTCCCCATAGGCTTCAGGTTGTCTCTCTCCACCTATCTCACACTCTCTCTTTATCTGTCCCTTTCTCCCTCTCTCTCTCTCTCTCTCTCTCTCTCTCTCTCTCTCTGTTTTCCCCTCTCTCTGTCTGTCTCTCCCTCTCTCTCCCTTTCTTTCTCTCTCCACCATTCTTTCTTTCTCTCTCCCTCTTTGTCTCTCTCCTGCTCTCTTTGTCTCCCTCTCTCTCTCCCACTCTATCTATCTTTCTCCTGCTTTCTCTTTCTCTCTCACTCACTCTCTCTCCCTCTTTCTCTCTCTCTCTGTCTCTCTCTCTCTCTCTCTCTCTCTCTCTCTCTCTCTCTCTTACTGTGTAATAGTACAATAATAGTGTAATAATAATAGCAGACATGTCCTACTCCCATATACTAGACATGTTTACTCTGCAGTTCTAGGATCAGTGTAGAACATTATGTTGTAGCGTAAATTGTTGATGTGCTTTTTTTCTGCACTTTCTCTTTTTCTCAGGGTTATGAGATATGGAGGTATGCAGACTTTTATTTTAGGCCAGTTGAACACTGTGGTATTAGTTTGTGTTTTATTTACATTGGAAAGTCCCACCTCGAAGCTGTTAACTTTCTGCTGTCTGCTGTACTGAGGCCATTGTGTGCAGACAAAGAATAGATAAACTATAAACACCATTTCTTAAAAATATCCAAGTTTATCCAAGTCTTTTGTTTATTTGCAGGATAATGAAATCATATCAGTATTGGCAGATAATTGCTTTAAGAACTGTAAGTTAATAAAGCATCCTGACAGATAAACATAGCCATGTTGTAGTGCATGGTAATAATAAAATAATCCTCCTTTGCAGTCAAATAAAGCTCTGCTGAGCATTATAACACAGTTTTAACAATAAACTGTCTTAAACATTGGAGTTAATGTATAACTGCAGTTCACCCTTTAACCCCAGAGATCGGCGCGCAGACTGCTGGTCACCATAGCTACGCATACAAGTCTCACCTAGCTAGTAGTTAACAAAAAGGCAAAGCGAAAGATTTAAGATGAACACCGTCACGAGGTCACGAGGCTGAAGTCAGTTTCTCACCCGCCAGCTTCTTATTTGAATTTTCACGTTCCGCCTTAAATGGTGTGACATTTAGCTACATTCTGGCGCCTCAGGCAACATTTCAGGTAGAATGGGAACATTCAAATGAGAAGCTGGTGAATGAGGAGCTGACTTCAGCCTCATAAAAAATCAAACACAGAGTAGGGCTGGGCGATAAAACAATAACGATAATGACACAATATGACTTTCCTCGATAGAACTATAAGAAACGTTTGATAAATTTTCGATATAATAGACCATTCTCACACTTCCACGTTCTAGCGACAGCCATGGTGGTGTTTTCTACTGCAAGGAAAGCGACACTGGTGTCGAGTAGTGTCGCCAGGAGAGGGCGCACTTCAGAGTTTTTTGACATGATTATAGTCGCCAAATATACTTTAGCAATGTCTGAAACGAGGAGTTATACATTCCCTGTTTGAGTGGAGCGATCAGCCATCGGTTCTTCTGTGACCAAGTGTGAGTGGCGTAACTGTACTGGCTTAGAGTGAACCCACCTCTTTCCTTACGTCCTAACAAGCTTTGGCAGCGTTAAATCACGTCTGCTATCCACAACTACAGCGCTGTGTTACAGCGCTCAAAAAGTCAATATATATATATATATTTTAGTATTAGTGTATTTACAAGCAACTAAAATGAAAGAAAGAAGTGGGTTCATGCAAGTTACAGCCCTGATTCAAACGACAGTAAACTGAGGTGGCATTGGAGAGTGGAAGAGCGCTCTCTTTCCAGGCTAGCTGTTTTTAGCAGCTGGCTAACTTGAAGCAGCGCTCCATCACTCCACAACACAGTGAATTGATGTTACTGTAGATCAAACAAGACACAAAAGCACCTATTTCAGTTTAAACGTAGCTAAAAGGAGGACTCTGTTTGTCTGGTGTTAGATATATTGCTGTTTACCCCTCAAATTACTATAGAGAAATCCAGTCGTCTGCTAGCTGGTGTCTGAATACTGTGATATACTCTGACCTGGATGTGGTAGGAGTGATGGCAGTAAGGCTGTATGATCCATCACTGACGTACCGAGCCATTGAATGTTTGCTGTTCGTACTAAACTGACGTGGTGAGAAACTAAACAGTTTAGCACTGTTGATAGCCTAGCACTCGTCACCAGACAGCTAAAAATAATCTGTGTTCTTTCTTAAATTATGACTATTACAAAAATTGCAGCCATGCTTTTCCAGCTGGTAAAACAGCCAACCAGAAACTTTCTCCCACTATCCAAAGACAGATTTGTGAAATGTTCTGCTGTTTGGCGAGTGTTTGTCATGTTTTGACCATAAAGGATAGTTTAAAACAGCAATTAACCACTCAGGAGAGAAAAGACATAATGATTTGACATTTATCACGATATGTATCGATATCGAACAATATGAATTTTGTTTATTGTGGTAACATTTTTGGCCATATTGCCCAGCTCTAACTGAGAGACATTTTGCAAGAAACAGTTCTACTTTAGCTGAAAAGTTTCGTGCAGGAGATGCGAGAGAAGCTGCTATGTTTGAGCTAAAGCTTAAAGCAGAGCAAAGTAAGTCTGCGTTTTCGTTATATTTTTATTGTCTATACTTGTACATTAGCACATATTGAGACATATTTACAGCCAAGATCACTTCAATAAAATTAACATTAAATGTTGTGGCTCCAAAGGTGGTTAGATTTTTGTTGAAACATGACAAAACAGCTCTTCTTAACATTTGGGTTGCCAACCCCTGGTGTAGGCTGATGTCTTGATATGTTATTTTGGGCAGTAACTCTTAATTGACACTCAAAGGTAATGATTTGATACAGATCAACACACCTGATATGACTTCCAAACCTTGATTTGGAAGTCATAGCTGCTATTGATTGCTCATTCACACTACGCCAATATGGTGGGGGGCGCGTATTTCGTCTGGGTTTTGCGAATACTGCCTGTATTTCTCTGTCAGACTAATCCAGGCCCCAATTTCTGTGTTTTATAAATTGGCAGATGAGCAAAATTAGATACTAGAACTGGCACATGATTACTGTTTTGGCACATTCTCTGTTTAATACCTCACAGAAAGGGCTGGAACACATGTTAAAGGAGAACGGCTGATGGTGGATCAGTGCTGCTTTCTGCAAAGCATCTCTGCTTGAACAGACACCCAATCCTCTTCCTGTCTCTGGGGGGAATTTGGACACGCTGCTTCCTGTCCAAACCAGTCTTGTTCCTGACACACTCACACACGTGTGTGTGTGTGTCTGTGTGTGTTTGTGTGTGTGTCTGTGTGTGTTTGTGTGTGTGTGGGGTTTCAGAAATGATGATTATGACATTTGACAGAGAATCGTGAATTATTGCACTGAGGGAGTCACACACACATGCAATTGTCTGCACACTTGGCTTACGGGCATAATCATAACACACACACACACACATATACACACACACGCACACACACACGCGCACACACACACACACACACACACACACACACACAAACATACTTAAGATGCAAGAAATTTCCCCCCAAAGCCTCTGCTCGGAGTCTGGTGCTGAAGTTTAAACCACAGCCGACTGCATTTCACACTAGTGTGTGTGTGTGTGTGTGTGTGTGTGGCACTGCCCTCACCATTAGCAGATGTTTGCTAGGAAGTCATTTATATGTTAATGTTGTCATTTGCCATAGTAATACATTCGCACAGGCCTGCTGCTCCTTCTCTCCTGTCCAACCAAATCTGTCTGCAGGCCTGCTGCTCGGCATTATGGGTATAGAGGGGGGCAGCCACCTGAGTACAATCCTGACATCTATCCAGACCTCTGTGTGTGTGTGTGTGTGTGTGTGTGTGTGTGTGTGTGTGTGTAAAATTGGGTTTTTGTACTGGCTAAATGAAATGGATTTTCTTGCGTGTGTTATGATAGGCCGTTGATCAGTGAGCTTATAGGGGGGTGGCTGGCACTATTCTTCATAATCAGGCATGCAAGTGGTCTTGTGTGTGTGTGTGTGTGTGTGTGTGTGAAAATGGCATGGAACTCCAGCAACAATTTGCGTTTGTAAAAGGAAAAAATTCTCTCTCCTCTCTCTCTCTCTCTCTCTCTCTCTCTCTCTCTCTCTCTTTCTCTCTCTCTCTCTGTAATCAGGAGTCAGGTGTGTGTGCGTGTGTGTGTGTGTGTGTGTGTGTGAGGAACTGCCTTAGAGCAGCGTGTTCTTTTCAGTGAGTCCGCTGAGGAAGCCTGAAGTCGTCCAGTTCATTTGTATTGAAACTCAATATTCTGGTTTGTTCTGGTTCAGAAAGGAGAGCAGCTGTATCACTAGTACTGCTCTTTATTTCTGTTTGTGTTTGTTTTCATACATTTTCAGGACAAAAAATGAGAGAGGGAAAGAAAAACAAGACTGACCTACCACACTGGTCCTGACTTCATAAGGTGTTTTTTTTTTAACTTAAGGTAGTTTTTAAAAAACTCCATTTTTCATTTTTTAATACTGATAAAGCAACACCATTTCTATTTACTTGAGATTAGAATTACATTTACAGTGAGGCTTAAAAAAATCTTATCACATATATATTATACATATAGGTCCCATTATTATTATTCTTATTAGTAGTAGTAGTATTTTTATTAGTATTAGAATATATATATATATTATATATATATATATATATATATATATATATATACTGAATATATATCAGAAATGTATGTGTTTAATGTATGTGTGTATTGCATGTATTGTAGTAATTTTGTTGTTAAAGTTTGGTTGGAAACAAAAAGGTTAAATTCTTGAAACACCCAACAGAAAATTGTGCAGTCAGGATTTTTTTCTCTATGGTGTTTGGGTAGATACAGTTCTCCCCTTGATTAAGAGCTAACCTGAAGGCCTGACCTGTCAGATTAACTGCCAAACTAATTAGGAACTGATAGTGGAATCAACCAATCACATTTTGGTTTACAATAGGTGGGGCCAATTTCATGAGAAAAAATGTCACTCAAAGTTGTCAAAGTGCTAGATACATCAGTGCCTGCTAGTATGAGTGATAGCCTGACCGGTGCGCTTCTGAGAGTTATTAAAAAGGGGAAACAGTGGCTTTAAATGTCCATGTTCAATCTTAAATGGTCAAAAAAGTCTATACATATTGTGTAGTTTATATATATATATATATATATATATACACACACACACACACACACACACAAACACATATATGTATGTGTGTTTGTGTGTGTGTGTGTGTGTGTGTTCTTGAACAGGAGTAAACACAGTCTTAGCCATACAGATGACTGTGATCATGACAGATTACAGAGCGGTTTGTAGACACACACACACACACACACACATATACGCAGAGTCAGGGTGTGTGGATCAATAGTAGCGTGCTGACTTAACAGCAGGTTCAGTCCTCAATCTCATCCTCCTCCATTCACTGTGTCATTAGCCTGTAAGAACACTGGCAGCATGTCACTGTCCAGAAACACTCATTCACTCACTCAGTCACTCACTCACTCATTCACTCATGCTCTTACTCAGTCTCTCACTCGCTCAACCAGTCATTCATTCATTCACTCGCACACAGTCACTCATTCACTCGCCCATTTGCTCACTCACTCATTCACTCACCCACCCACTCGCTCGCTCACTCACTCACTCAGCATTTACCATGCTCTCTCTCTGTGTCTGTCTCAGTTCAGTTCAGTGCATGGTGTTTTATTGGCATGACAAATAATTGTACATTTGCTTTCTCTCTCTCTCTCTCTCTCTCTCTCTCTCTCTCTCTCTCTCTCTCTCTCTCTCTCTCTCCCTCTCTCTCTCTCGCGGGCGCGCGTGGTCTCTGCTAGTTCTTTAGTCTAATTGCTTTGTTCTATTTGTGGAAGCAGTAGATGGAGAGTACGGCTGCTGCTCTTTTCCTGCAAAGCACTTTGTGTGTGTGTGTGATTTAGTAAAGAGACCATCTGCTTTATTCTGTCTTCTTCCTCTGTAGTGTAAACAGTCCAGTGTGTAAGCGCTGAAGGAAGGTGTGAAAGAGAGCAGGTTAAAGGTTGTGAAATTGTGAGTGTATGTGTGTGTGTGTAAACGCAGCACTTGAGGCTTTTAACTGGTTGGATGTTGCTTTGGTGTGTGTGTGTAGGTATGTATGGTGAGTTGAGTTGACCCTCTCCTCTTGGGGAAGTGTACGTCATCTGCGTCTGAGAGGGAGACAGACAGAGAGAGAGAGAGAGAGATGAGAAATGTGTGTTTTCCCTCTCACACTGTGAGTGTCGTAGCGTGCTCCGTGATGTCAGTAAACTCTCTGATTTGAAAATCAATTCTTTCTCTATTAGAACTCTGGTATTATTGTTGTTTGATATGCATTTGATTCATTTGCATAATTCTTTCTATACAGCTACATAATTACATCATTAATTACATACTTAGTTGCATAATGCATCACATTTACATTCCATTTACATTCTGTATGGACACGTCGGAATCTGCACCTCTGACCTTTTCTTATTGGTTTTGATGTGAAAAAAAGAGTCAGAAATGTAGGATGGGTGGAGGATGTTCTTCTTTTGCCAAACAAGATGCACAAAACAACTTTTTTGTCAACTTCAGATAGTAAACTATCTCCTCTTTCACAGTACTGTGCGGAAGTCAGACACCACCCTTCATTTGTTTAATTACGAGTACATTATTCGTTTTTTCAGGAGATATTTCTGAGGAGATTAGACATCAGATAATCCACTTGCATAAGGAAGAAGAAAGTCAAGAAAGTCACTGGAAAAAGAACATTTTAAAAGAGACAGACAAAATGGGACTCCAAAGAACCACGCAAGACCTGGTACACCACCAAAATTGTCCCCATCAGATAAACAGCACTTAAAGCTTTCATCTTTGAGAGTGAGGGGAAAATTCAAAAGCAGCTTGTGTTCTCAGAACAATGGACTATTCACCCCAGAGCTCAGACCTCAACATCACTGAATTTACTTGAATTGAGAGAAGTAGAAAATGCAATCAACTGAACTTTGGAGGTACAGAAAAATATCTCTGCAGATTTCTTTGAAAAACGACAAAGTTTAGAGTTTCTCTTAGGGATGCACAAGCGCAATCGCCAAGATCAGAATCAGAGGTTTTGCTCTAAACACAGAATCAGTAGTTGGCAAATTTATTGTTTATTTTTGACCAATCTGTGTCAGTGATATGAATGTTTATGATGATAATAAGGTAAGCCAGGAAAATGCCTTCACACTGTACTTGAATGTTGCTGCTATGCCTATATCAAATTGTCATAGTAGTGTGCTAAACAGCTAGTTGCCTCTTATTTTTTGCGCTGACCGGCCACTTCATTAAGTACTCATTCTTGTATCTACACTCATTGTCCATTGTAGTTCTACAGTTATAGAATATGGTCCATCTGTTTCCTTTGTCAGTTCCACTTACCATCTCTGTGTACTTTGTTAGCCCCTTTTACCCTGTTCTTCAACGGTCAGGACCCCCACAGGACCACCACAGAGCAGGTATTATTTGAGTGATGGATCATTCTCAGCACTGCAGGAACACTGACTTGGTGGTGGTGTGTTAGGGTGTGTTGTGCTGTACGAGTGGATCAGACACAGCAGTGCTGCTGGAGTTTTTAAACACCTCAGTATCAGTGCTGGAAACTGGTCCACAAACCAAATATATGCAGGCAACAGCATCATGTGGGCAGCGTCCTATTACTACTGAAAAAGGACTAGAGGATGACCAACACAAACTGCGCAGCAACAGATAATTCCTGCTCTGTGGTGGTCCTGTGGGGGTTCTGACCATTGAAGAACAGGGTAAAAGGGGCCTAACAAAGTACGCAGAGATGGTAAGTGAAGCTGAAACAGTGAACAAAGAGTGTAGATACATTGTTTAGCAGTCTGTTGCTGTCATCTGTACACTCAGACAGATATTGCTCTAAACCGATTCATCATAACTGTTATACTAACAAACTATTATGAATAAAGAGAAACTTTCTGCTTTGTGAGTCAGACGAACGACTACATTCTGTTTATTTTTTTGGCAAGAAATAGCAAAAACAGTAAATATACAGTGTATCGTTGGAGGGTCCTGCAGAGAGCATTCAGTTTGTGTATTTGATATATAATTAATTACACTGTTGTAATTTGTATTTTGCTCTTAGTAATACTGGATCATTTTTCATTAATTTTGCTATTTCCCCTCCAATTTCATCATCCCTGCAGTGTTGCAGTAATTTTATAATAGCTCCTCAACTCCCCCCAACACACACACACACACACACACACGTCTCGCACATTAAATATTGAATGGCGGAGTGTGTTTGTGTGTGAGAACAGCAGCAGGATCCGCCTCTCTGATTAGATTAGCTCTCTGAGTGCTCTCTAATTGGTCCAACAAACGGAGAAGATGTCTGGGGAAACACATCCCTCCTTTTTTTACCCCCCCCAACCAACACACACACACACACACACACAGATGAGTCAGCAGCAGTAAACACCTCTCTCCAACTCCTCCACTCACTCTTTCATTCTAATTCATTAAATCACTAAATCACTTTCTCAGCTCTTCCTGAACTGCAGGATCGTTTCACATTAATTTACTGACGTGACACTGTTGCCAGACGTCACTTACCATCACTCCTACACTCCTGCTCTCTTAAGCAGCCGCTTTTATCACATGGATTTCTACTTGGTTTACAGTATGTGTACACTACTGTTCAAAATTTCAGGATTGTGTGCCACATTAATTACTTTTGACTTTTTGAGTACAATAACCCATACAGTGTGGACTGAAGTACTGTAAGAGACAGCAAAAGGTATTTTAGATGTTTCATTCAAGTTTTAAAGTTTACAGCAAGATGTTGGTAGATGATAAATAATAGATCTGTTTATAGCTTTCTATAATGCTGTGACATTCGATCATCATGTTTGAGACATGAGGCATTCTGGATATTCATTTCACCACAGGTTTCTCAGTCATTTTCAGGATAATATATGACTCTGTTCATCTTTCTGAACACATTTAAAATTTCTACCATTTTTACAGCTTCCTAATGGATATTCCAGACATTTGAACAGTAGCATGCATTTGGTTAAGAGGTAAATGTATAGCATCATTCTAATTTGATGCGTCCTGCTCCTCCTTTGGACACTGTAAAAATGTTAGAAATTTTAGATGTGTCCAGAATGATGAACATGAGTTGTAGATTATCCTGAAAATTAAACACATTTTACACATTTATCTGCAACTAAATGGATATTCTGAACACTTCAACAGTAATATATATATATATATATATATATATATATATATATATGTATGTATGTATATGAAACAATGAAAAAGTAATTAAAAAGTCATCATATACGGATCTTCCTACTCAATTGGCTCAAAGTCAGAGCTGTCAACCTGATTCCACTTGTTTAATCAGTTGGTCTTAATCTTTAAACATTTCATCAGGTGACCTCCTGCTTTGTTGGAGCTAAAACCTGCAGCCACACTTTTTTACTACTAAAACAATCATAACAACACTGAAACTTTACCAAATGTTTTGGTAATGACAATTTTAGCTAATTTTGAGCATAAATTAAAACACTAACCAGGGTTTGACTCACAAACACAGCACTGAACAGTTGAACACATACAAAATCATAATATTTTCATTAAAACACCAAAAGTTTACTTAATTACAGAAAATATGTGTTTTGGTAGTGAAAGTTCTTAAGGTTACACATTGATTTTCAGACTTTGGGACACATTTATTTCAAAACAATAGGATCTAACTGCTCACCATGTGGCCATGAGGGACAGGGATGCAGTCTCATTTCCTGCTCTAGAATTATCACTATCTCAGTCAATGCTTGGGGTTTAAATAAATTATAATAACATACACATAATCAAACATAGTCCTTGTAAATATCTAAGTTCTGAATTTTGTTGTTTGATATATTTTTTTCCACTGCGGGACTGCAGTTTGAGCTAATTTGGTAGAATGGTCCATATGTAACATATACATATGATAAAACAGACCAATTTCCAATAAAATAATCTCTTTTATATGTTTGCTTTGGTCAGCAGCCATATCAATGACCATCTCCTGCCGCACATCAGTAGGAATAATGGTAGAGAATTAAATTGAAAGTGAATACTAGGACTGAAAAAACAGCAATATTTTCAAAAAGCTAAAATAATTTGTTTTGATTCATATTTATTGACTGATTTAAAGCCTTTAACATCACAGTGGACAGGCCACCCAGCACACGGGAGCCGGGACAGATGTCTCTGTTCAGACCCAAACAATGCCCTTACTGTTATACCAATAAAAAAACTTTTACATGACTTTTCACGCTGCTTTTGCCTACAGGTTTAAACCTCTATGGATAAGAGCATCTGCTAAAACCTAATTTAATGTGTCTTATGTAGTTGTATTTAGTACACAGTCCATGCTCGTGCTCTGGCCTGAACATTATTAAAAGTAGCGAATGACGCTGCTGCTTCAGTGATGGGTGAGCGGGACAGATTTAAAGAGCTGTGTGTGAACAGGAGAGAGAGTATGTGACAGATAGATGAGACAGTGAACAGTGTGAATGCTTATAGAGTGACATATATATGTGTGTGTGTATGTGTGTGTGTGTGTGTGTGTGTGTGTGTGTATGTGTGTGTGTGTGTGTCTGTGTCCTTGTATGTCCATTTTTGTCATTTTTCATTTTTTGTTTTTGACATAATTTGAAAATGCCTGTTACCCTTTATGTTGTGTGTAAATGTCATGATAAATGGACCAAAAGAAACATCTGGTTCCATTGACTTACATTAAAAGTAAAGTAGGTTTTTTCCTTTTCCTGTAAAGTTACCATTTTGAAGTTTTTCTTCTGACAACAGTGACATATTAGAACACAAAAAACACTGAAAAGAATATATTTTGATTCTCGTGGTCATTAAAATGGCGGCGCAGTCATACGGTGATGTCACATGACATATATAGGGTCTGTGACTGGATGCTATTATTGCATCATAATAGAAGTGTATAATTCTAGAACTCTTGGTGGTGACATTGTGATTGGACATCTGGAAGACTAAAGCTGTCTATCCACCGCAGCCCGTTCGCTGCTGAAGATCCTCTGCACCCCCGTCACTCTCCTTTCAGGTGAACGAGTTGTTCGCTGGCTTCATATAACCCAGAAAACTGGCATATGATGCAATAATGTGCTCATATTTCATAAAACCCAGACTGGCATATGAGGTAATGAGTTGTTTCTAACAATAGATAGCAATCAAAGTATAGAATCATGCCTAGAGGGAAGGCCAACCTGCAGAAGACTCTTCCTCAGGACTGTGGATGGCCATTGGTTATGGTCATTTGGCTGGTGACAGCATCTGTACTGCTTTGTGATTGGTCACACCATTGACTTTTGAGAATCGGCATTTTATTTTAGGTCAAAAGTGCATCAAAAAAGAGAAAATAGAGGAGCTCTCCAGCGCCGCGGTCGTCTAAGTGTTGGTCCTATCGGAGATGCCAAAGTCGTCCGTGGCCGAGAGTCCAAGAGAGCATAATTGGTCTCGCTCCCTCTGGGAGGGTAGGATGGCCCTCCCTCTCCAATGTGGGGTATTGTTAAGTCGGGGATGTGCTACGTGACTTTTACCCTGATTTCAGCCCTGATTCTCAGTCTGTGCTGGTTGGCTCGAGTGTGCAGATTTTGGGCAGCTGGAGTCGACAGTTGAAGAGAGAATTGAGCAAACGTGTTTTTTTTTGCGATCATTGTAATCTAGCAGTGTGTGCTGGTCAGCAAATCAATCTGAATGGACTCCTCCAACAGCCAGTGAAAGCTGAGAGAACAAAATAAGTAAATAAAACAAAATGGCAAAAAAGTCACTAATGTGTTGCAAAGCTTTTTAATGAACTAAGTTTTAGGCATGAGCACAATCAAGTTAATGTACATCCAAAACTCTAAAAACTTCCACACTAATCACATCTTCACATCCATGACCGTCACATAAATATGTTTACCTGTTCCTTCTTTACTGTGTCAGTGCAAACGGCAGAGGAATCAGCAGCAGCAACAGCGAGCTGCTCCACATTGGTTCATTTGCATCTCCTAGTAACAGGAAAACGTGTGAGTTCACACGGGTTCAGTGAGTTTGGTTGTGTGGTGTGTGATTCTAAGTCATTCAGTGTGTGATCCCCAATTTTTTTAGTCGCCCAGAAAAAATCTGCAGACACAGTCGCATAGAGTGAGATGCCCAGTTTTTAAAATCTGTTAGGGCTTTCAATGTTGTGTAGTGTCTCAAAGGCTTTAGCTGATGTGTAAGGAATCTGCAGTTCTCCTCCAAGCATGTTGAGCTGTCCAGTGACATTACATTAGCTGCAGTTCAAAAAGATGCAGTGGTGCTACGTGTGTCTTGCAAGATGCACGTGCTAGCCCTCACACTTTCAGCTTGGTAGCATTGTGTAGTAGAGGATGATGTAGCTAGGGGTGGAGCTGAGCATGACAATTGGTTAAAACACTGGGTATGGTTTCAGACACCCCTTCTTAACCGTATGTGAGGGTATTCTTGAATTAGAACACTTAATAGACCAAAATATTGTCAAACGTATTGACTGTTCATGTTGATAATAAGTGAATTAGCCATAACTCAGAACCACCCCACACACACACACACCTTTTATTCAGCATTGTTAGAAGCAATAATGTACTGTATTAGCAGTGTATGCTGAAGGCTTTGTGACCTCTGTGTATCACTGCATGTCCAGTAGCAGGTGTGTCAGTGCATGTTTATTTGCATCAGTGAACAGGAAAATCATCACCACACCATCCACATGTGCACGAATATGCACACACTCAAACACTCACTCACTCCATCATGCATTCTCTCAGGAAGAGAGAGGAAAATATGTATTAACATTGTTTTTTTTTGTTTTTTTCTGAAGTATGTAAACAGCTCACAGTGAACTTCACACAGAGGGGTTCATTTTAACACAGCGTTACAGTTAAGTCTCCTAAAGTACACAGTGAGAGAAGTCTATACCTCCCAATAGAAATTCAAAACAGAACCATAAAAAGCATACTGCAGATATTTCTCTTCCACTTTTAGGTCAAAAATAAATTGACTGTTGATGATGTAAAGGTCAACAGCCATTTTCAAATTATGTCAAAAACTGAAAAACAACAAAAATGGAGACACAAGGTTTTATTCCGACAGTAGCGCATTGCTGCCCCTCTGTTACAGTTACCCTCACCTATGGGGTTAGTTTAAGGGTTGTAGTCCTGCCACTTTTGGCTGAACTGTTCGTAGACATTAGGTGTTGGAAACTAAGTTTATGATTCCTATTGTAGTAGAGATGTGTGGGTAAAAAAAATGTGTAAATGAAGAATTTTTCTCAAATACTTTTAAAACTATTAAGCGAGATCAAAACACTCTCCCCTACATTACTGTAAATGCTGATTTACACCTCTGCAGCTGCATATTTGTGAACATATGCAGGCATCTTATGCAGATGTTCTCATAGGTGTCTGCCAACATAGGAATCCATTTGATTTTGCACTAGTTCTGGTTTGGCATGATTATTCTTTGGGTTGAGTGTTGTTTGGGTCTTGTTTTGCCTCCAATACTACTGGAGGGCCAATCAGTGTATGCTTGACACAGATCCACATATTCACATGACGTGATCGTTGAAATTTTAGAGGTGTACACATTGAGACCTCTGCAAGCTACACTTATATTACACCCATAAACCCCTTCTATGCATTGTGAATCGATTACATGTATCTTAAAATACATATTATATGAATCTTAATCAGGTTTAATATTTACTTTGGACTGTGTTACTTTGTACTCATTACTCAGGAATAGGTGCATCCTAAAGGGCCCATATCCTACATTTTCTGGTTTTTAATTTTTCCCGATAGAGGTCCACTTATTTGGTATTTTGGTGTGGTTTTATGTTCCAAAAATGGTCACAATTCATTTTTCCAACATTTATCCCTTAGAGCGAAACAGACTGTTTTTGTTACTGTGCCTTTAAGACTGATTTAGGAAAAATTAGCTCTGTTCTGATTGGCTATCCTGTATTCGTCTCATTCAAAAAGCACTCAGAGCTGAAACACCTTTTTAACTTCAATATGAGTAGGTGGGGCTAAACTGCTGAAGGCCGAATAGATGAATATATGTAAATAAGTTGGTTCTCATGACATCATAGAAACAATGAAGTCTAAACAGGCTGTTTTGCAGCATTATTTCCAGAAAAGGACCGTATGGCCTGGTAGGAAAACTAACACTGTTTACGTGTTACTTTAAACACCTTTATTTTATAAATGTGAGAACAATCTGGTTTTCCATGGTACAGGCCCTTTAAAGCAGATTAACTCACTGATTAGGAGTGTCTGGACATACAGTGTACATGTATATGTAATCTACTGTACATTATAGCCCAAAAAATGATGCTTAAACAATAGTGAAGGATATTTTCTAAGCATTGTCTCCTTTATTGAATGCTGATATAGATATTGGTGCGGTGAAAGAGTGCATTGGGTTATGCTGATGGTTGTGGAGAGATGAAGTGATATAGGTGTGAATGGAAAGAGGGAAGGAGAGTCAGGCGCGGATCAGGTGTGTGTTCAGACATGCCGCCGCCCACGAAAACACACACCCCCCTCTTTTCTTTCTGTATTGCTGTCCTTTAGCTCCTCATTAGAGCACACTTACACACACAGTAGTGTTAAAATTACCCCTCGCCCAAGGGTCTGCACCGGGACCACTTATAACATCACTGTGTGTCTGTGTGTCTGTGTCTGTGTGTGTGGTTAATAAAACACTGATAGATATAACACACTGTTGAAGCTCACACTGGCACTCTCTCTCTCTCTCTCTCTCTCTCTCTCTCTCTCTCTCACACACACACACACACACACACACACACACACAAGCACAGAGAGGCTAGTGGGACACAGTTAATGCCTTGCCTGAGTGCCATCAGGGATGCTCATATCGCTGATAGGCTTTGTTGCCATGGTAGCCTCTCTCTCTGTCTCTCTCTCTCTCTTTCTCTCTCTCTCCCTCCCCCCTCCCACACACGTACACACACTTCGCTGTAGGAGAGGTGAAGAAAAAAGAAAAAGCGCAACAGGGAAAAAAAAGATAAATAGCAAGAATGAAAAATATGTCAGTGATGCTTAATGGCACTATCTGCATCTCTCTCTCTCTCCCCTGCTTTTCTCTCTCTTTCTCTTCTCTGTTCTTTCTCTTTCTCCATCTCTCCCGCTCTCTTTTCTCTTTCTCTCTTTTCTTTCTCTTTTGCTGTCTCTTCCCTGTCTCTCTCTCCTTGCTCTTACTGTCTCTCGCCCCGTTTTTCTCTCATTCTTTCTCTCTCCCCCTTGCTCTTCTCTTTAGCTGTGTCTCGCACTCTCTCTTTTCTCTCCCTCTCTTTTGTCTCTCTCTCTGTCTCTCGTTGTCTGTCTTCTCTTTTTCTCTCACTTTTATTTGTCTCTTTTCTTTCTTTTTCTCCATCTCTACCACTCTCTTTTCTCTCTTTCTCCCTCCCTTTTCTCTCTCTCTCTCTCTCTCTCTCTCTCTCTCTGTCCCTCGCTTACCTCTCGTTCTGTCTCTCCTTTCTTTTGTTATCTCTCTCTCACTCTCTCTCTCTCTCTGTCTCTCTCTCTTTCTCTCTCTCTCTCTGATGCTTGATAGGCTCAGCTACAGCTATACTCGGCTAACCGCCGCCTCCCTCTGAGCCTGTTGGGAAGACACACACGCAAACACTACTCGGTAATGCAAACATACACACCGCTCTCAGTGTCATCCTCTAAATAATAGAGACCCTCTCTCATACTCACACTAACACGCTCGTGCAGATATGAGCGGTTGGAGTGAGCAGCAGTTAGTGGAGATTCTAACGTAGGCTCAGGCATCATTAGCCACGCTTTCCCTTTAGTTGTAGTTTTGGCTCGGTTCAGTTCGGAGCTCTGTCTCTGAGTCCTGGGCTGATGGTCTCTTTGCTTTTCCTCTGCTGGGCTTGCTGTGAACTGTACTCTGAGCTCTAAGGCTGTGAAAGGCTTTCTTCAGCCTAATGGAGATGGTGGGCTCAAAGCTGATGATGAACCTTTCTGTAAAGTACAGAAGCCCCTAATTACAAACAGAAGAAAAACACAATAGCAAATCAAAACTCAGAAATACAGTTCAGCTTGCTGCCGTGTTTTCAGACTTGTTGTTGAGTGTTTTTTTTTGGCTTGTTAATTTATTTTGCACTTAGAATCTTTGTAGTAAGCTTCTGTAGAATTCAATCACTGAGATGTAAACATTCAGAGTCATTCAGAGTTGTTTGATGTGAAACTGTACATTGTAGAGAAACTTAATAGCTCTGATTTCTTTACGGTGGCGGCGATAGGAGGTTGCGATGTCTACAGAGGAAATATTTTTTTTACTACCCAAAATTACCATATATGTATTATATCTAATGTTGAAATAATGAAAATCTGGGGGTGAAATGTCTTCTTTGGGTGCTGTCAAAAAATCATAGTGTAGTTCAAGAGTTCTTAACTCAGTGGGTTGCGACATTAGTATATTGGTTGTGGCTCTACAGGTCAGGCAAGACTGAATTTTTGACAGAGGGTCTTGACCGGCACTTATACTTAAAGCGCTTTTTCAGCGCCAGGCTAAAGATTTGTGGACTGCAGGCCCAGTATGTGAGACTTCCTATTTGATTATTGTTCTGTAATCATCTGTAATTTGTGTAATATATATGCTTGGGGGGCTCGTTTGATTCTGGCCTTTGCAGACCTGTGCCTTTTTAATATTTAGCTCCAGTTTATGAAGAAAATTACACACCTTGAATATTCTCGTTTACTGTGGCTTTAGATCCATATAGGTCTCCCCCTGTGTGAAATCAATACATACCAGTATATACCAATAAAAAGCCAATAGCTTTTAAGATTTCTACTTATTTCCTGCTTCAGTCGCCCTCTCCCTTTCTCTCTGGTTCCTAATAGATTAACCAGTCACAGTGAGGGAGTATATCAGCATACTCTTTGGTTGGCAGGGCATCTGTAGCTTTGCTCTGGAATGTTCCTTCACATGGAAGAGAAGTACAGTTATTCTTTCCTGAGATAAAGAAGTTAACAGTTTACTTGGATTTGAGCTACTCGAGTGTGGATGAAGGGTGAAGTGGGAATCTTTGACACTCGGGAGGAGCTGAAGTGTTATTGCTCTAGTAACCTCTTACTGATGTATCTCTCTCCAGCTCATCTCTTATCAAATTTAGACACATATGTTCAGGAAGCCCTTCATCTGTCATTTGTTGTTTTCGTTAAAAAAAAAAAAAGAATTTTATGTTTAAAAATTGCATTAAGCAGTGACTCATAAGCTCATTTTGTTGTTCGTGTCCAAGCTTGAAGTTCTTGGCCCCACCCCTATCTCTGATTGGCCAGGTGAGTCAGTTGTAAGCCCCTCAAAAGCTTTGAGTGGGATCAGTGGAACACTCTAAGCCAGTGGTTCCAATCCTGTATTGAGGTACAACGGCCTACTTTATCTATGTATTTTTATTTATTATTGTTTTTTTTTTTACGTTAGCCCTTGACAAATTTACCTCACAAATTTGAAGGTGTGTAGCAGTCACTTTACTGAGTTGTATTTGATTACTCTGGGTTACAATTAAACAGCTTTGTCTGATACGTTTTCATGTCATATATTTATTATTTTGTGAGGGGTTCCAGAAGGAAAGTGTCTATGATCAAAATCTTCTGGCAGGTTATGATATTACAGTTAAGACAGTAGTTCAACAACCTTTACGCTTTTATTGGTGAGGGCAGGTCAGCAAGGGCATGTTCTAAACAGTACTGAAATGGAGGGCTAGTCTTGGGAACCCTGTGCTCTGTACACTCGTTCTGTATCCCTGTCTATAAACAAAGCAGTTAATGATCAAAGTGCTTAATGAGCTGTATCAGGAGTGAACACAGGAGTGTGCAGCACATGGGATCACTAAGACTAAGACTAAGACAGCGTCAAGTCACTAATGTCGCCCCAAGTTTGTCTCCTGTGGATGTTCTAGGCTCTTTTTGTTGTAGTGGGCCTGTACAACATCAAGCTTATGACAAGAAGGTGTAAAAATATGTTCCATATATGTATCAACAATTTGTTTAAAATATGAATCTAAAGATGAATAAGTTCACACATTCATAGGTTGCTTGTCCATTTTTGTGTGGTAATAGAGTAAAGGCTGGGAACCTCAGACCCTCGTGTCAAGTGGTCTAGGGAAGTTGTTGAGTCAGTTGTTTACACTGTTGCCCCACTGTGTATTAATTACAAATCTCAATTTGATTCTTCCCTGTTTTGCTTGTTGCTAAACCGCAGTTACACATTCACTTTCTGCTGTCACTGCTGACCGGGAACCCATCACTCTGTCACCTGCCAGTGTGAGCGCAGGGTAAAGCCTGGATCGGCTAGTAGTCAGTTTGGCCAGCACTGAAAAAATGGCTACTGTTCTTCAGATAGGTTTGCATCGCTTTTTTATATGCTCCCTCTCTTTCTTCCTCTGTCCCTCTCTCTCCCGTTGTCTCACATTGTTCATGCATCTTTCTCTTCCCTCCTGCGTCTCCTGTTCTCTGTCGTGTGGGGCGTGTATGGTAATGAGTGCTGTTTATCAGGTGTGGGGGCTCGTGTTCATCACAGGAGAGACAACACACACACACACACACATAGCTGCTACACACAGTGTTGAGCAGCAGACATGCATGAAGACTGTAAAGAGTCACACACAGGGATGTATTTTGTACACACACACACACACACACACACACACACACACACAGACACACGCACACACACACACACACACACACACACACACAAACCAGTATCAAAGCACCTCCTGGTGGGTAAAATGCTGCTGTGGCAACCAGACCATCTGTCTGACAAGTCGAATAGGGACTCCCTCCATCTCTCTCTCTCTTTCTTTCTCTCTATCTCATTCACTCTTTCATTACCCTCTGATTTTTTTCTTTTTTTTCCTTTCTTTTCACTCTCTTTCACTCTCATTTACTTTCTCTCTTTATCGCTCTCTCTCTTGTTCACTGTCTCTCTTTCACACTCTCTCGTTCTGATTCTTTTCTCTGTCTTCCTCTATATTCAGCTCCTATTCAGCACTTTCATATTTCTCACTCATGCTTTCTTTCTTTCGTCTCTCTTTTTCACTTTTATTCACTCTTTCTGTTTGCCCTCACTCTATCGTTTTGATTCAGTCTTTCTTCTCTCTCTTTCTGTCCTCTCTTTCTCATTCACTTTGCCTCTCATTCTCTATCTGTCTCTCTTTCTCTCTTTGCTCTATCTCTCACTCATTCATAGCCCTCTCTCACTCTCTCTCTCTCTCTCTGTCTCTCTGTATCTCCCTCTCCCAAGGCCCCTGGCCTGAATGGCAGTAACTCAGAGCCTCCCTCCGCCCCCCCTGAGGGCAAACCCAGATACCACCCTCACACTAACCTACCTCAACTTACACACATCTGCTCTCGTTTTCTCCACAGTCAGCAACTGTAATATAGTCTAACACACACCTCTACATTACCTCTACACAGTCTGTGTTACAGAACACTTCTACAAAAGTTTGCTTCTGTAGTTCTGCTCTCTAACAGGGCTAACATAGCTAACAAGTGGCTGAAGCTTATACCAGCCTGATAAGCCCAGCAGACTGCATGCAGGAATCAACACAACCTTGCCTCAAACTGCGTCAAGTTGTTAGGTAATCTCAAATAGAATTGCTCGTGTGGTTTCTGACACTGTATGATGTATTGTTAACTCTAAGATGGACAAGAGTGCAGACAAAATTCAGACTTCAAGATAACTGCTACTACTGTTTTCAGTTACGTGGATGTAGTTTTGTCCGTGTTTGTATACACAACTATTGTATATATTGTGAAAAACTGATTTTTCACCAAACGGCTTACAGAATTCCAGTCCCTCCTTCTCTCTGCTCCCTGTATATATAAGCGATACTAGCACTAACTCATTTCATCAGGCTACACTTCATAAGTGGCTATAGAAAGTGAATGAGCACAGGTAAAAATCCATCCATAATGCACAGTGATTCAGAAAGACTGCATTTCTGCACTGATGCTCATAAAGGCTCAGTCAGCGTTTATGAAAGCCAGTCCTTGTAGCCGTCCACACTGATCAACATCGCTGTCTGACAGGTATTCTTCACAATCACATAACCTCAAGATCTTTTTCCCACCACGTTTTTTTTGCCTGCAAAGGACATCACAGGCAAGCCTAGTGTGACGGCAGCCCCCCAGCCGTGCCCTGAGAAAAGCAAGCCGTGAACTTTTCCCATTCTGCAGGGAATGAACAGCAAAAACAATGGAGGTCTGAATGTTTGTACTTTTGACTTTTTTATGTTTTATACCTGGAAATAACCTCCATCTCAATTTCCTCTGATCGCAAGTGGACAGCGAGATGTATAGCCATCTACATCTGGCATTTCCGTGTGTCTTGAATGCGTCTCCGGTGACCACTTACGATCAGATTTCTTGACTAGAGGAAGGTGGCCATGCATATGTACTACATCAGTCTCTCGTGATTGTTGTCAGACATTAATCTGCTGCAGGTCCATGTTCATGTAAGTGTAAAGGCTGATACAACATGTAAAGAAAGGAAAAGACAAACAAGGAAGCTGAACGCTCTGCATCAGAACGCTTCAGCATTTACACTGCAGATGTCATGTTATATGATATGCATCCTTGACTTTTATGTGGTCAAAGCATCATCAAGATTCAAACCCAACTCGACCAGTACTTTAGACAATGGCGGCAGCAGTGTGTCTGTGACCACCTCTGAAGGTGCTCTGAGTGATCCAATCACAATGTGTCCCTGAGAAGCTTCTGTTTTCAGTGTTATGATTTGGATCACCCAAGACTCATTGTAATGCCAGTTGTGAATGGGGCCACAGTTTCAGAAACTACGTAAGCAAGTTTAATTTGAGATTACTAGGCAACAGTGTTGTAGTTGAGTCAAGACCGAGACCTGGACGCATCAAGTCCAAGTCAATACCAAAGCTTTGTAGTAGTTGAGTCTGAGACAACTGTATAGGAAAATGTAAAAATAAAAAAAGAAAGGGAAAAAAAAACTGAAATGTCTGCGTGGGTTTTTGCGTGGGTTTCCTTCGGGTGCTCCGGTTTCCTTCCACAGTCCAAAGACATGCGATCAGGCCAACTGGACATGCTAAATTGGCCCTAGGTGTGAATGTGTATGAATGTATATGTTTGTCTGTCTGCCCTGCAGTGGACTGGCGATCTGTCCAGGATGTGTCCTGCCTTCCGCCCAGCCAAATTTAATGATTGGTAAATCACCACATATATACAATTATGTTTCAGAGTCATAGAAAAATAAACGCTGGGGGCTTGTCCGCAGAAGGCGCAGGGAAAGGCGCAGCCTCTTTCCAGCTTTGTGCTCCCCAGTATGCTGCTTCACCATGTAAGGTGGAACGGGAAAATTTGAATAGGAAGCTGACTTAAGCTTCATATCCTACAGAATGTAACTGCAGCACCAACATTCTGGAGTGAAGGCGGCACGTAAATCGAGTACCTCCTCCCAGTCTCTGTCATTTAGCCCGAGATTTCTTATCCTGTGCAAATCACTTATAAACATTACAGACATCCTGAGGTAAACTGGCATTACCCACCTCCCATGGAAACCTAATCCCTGTCTAAATAGGGCTTTTGTCCAACTTTGCATTATAACTTTCAGAAGCAAATGATCGTCTGTCCCTTCTTCTCTAAACCTTATTCAGAATCACCACCTAAAGTCAACGCAAGTCAATATAAACCAAACAACATACATTCATTTTATTATAACTAATGTATGACTAAGACTGGACTCGAGCACCACAGCACCAGCACTACTAGACAACTCAACACGGTTTGAGGCAAATATGATCACTTGCAGTTTACACAGTGCAAACTGGTTTACATAAGCTTCCATTATTTGTTAGCTACACTAGCCTTGAAAGAAACGCAGTGCAAACCTAAAGAAGCAAACTTGGGACACCAAACATGTCCTGACTGACTGCATTTGAGGTAAGCTGGGTAAATTTTGTTGTTTATTATATTTACTTTTCCTTCAGTGCTAGTAAAATTAAACTTAAGCTCCTTTGGAAAGGAGGATTCTTCATCCTGTCCTCCGCTCCTCTCTGCACTCGTTCTCATTTGCAGCTTTGCGTGCACTTTAACAATATTGGCTTGCTCTTTCTTTTCCCTCCCTCCTTCCCTCCCTCGCTCCTTCTCCAGTTTCGCCCCCCCCCCTCCTCCCGACCACCTCGCATGTGTGTTTTTCTCTCTTGCCTTTTCTGTTTTATGGCTTTCCGCCTGCTACAAGCCTGGCCTGTGTACGGGGGAACAGGGGAGGAGGGGCAAGGGGGAGGAGAGACGCAAACGGCCAGATTGATTTACTGAAGACAGCAGTGCACGAATCACACCCCTCCTCTCCTCCCTCACTTCCTCTCCTCCTCCACCCCTCTCTCTCTCTCTCTTTCCCCCTCCTCTCCCTGTCCACACTGTGGTGCTCCAAGAAAAGGAAGCACAATACTAAAAATAGAGAGAGACAGAAAGAAAGAAAGAGAGAGAGAGAGAGAGCCAGAGAGAGAGATTGCAAGTAGAAAGAGATGAAGAGAAAGAAACACTTGGCATGGCCAACAGACGGACGTACGGAGACATGAAAACAAGAAAGAATGAGAAGACAATGAAGAAAAGCCTCTGTGTCTGCATGATGGATTTTGGTCAGCTTTTCACTCTGCCCTCTTCGTTTTTTATAGGACAGGGTTTGGTGTGGAAGAAAAGGAGCAGGAGAAAGTGAGAGAATGTTTAGCTTCCCTCTCTCTCTCCTGTCATTGAACACAGTCTCAGGTACTTAACCTGTAGCACCGATGCTAATTAGCGCACCACTAGACGCTAACGCTCCATTAGCACTTCCTTGCAAAGACACAAACAGGCCACTCTCCGACTCGCGACGATGAAAAACACACACACTGCCTCCGACTAACTACTGTGGACGCGTTGGACTGTGATGACCGGCCACGTTAAAGCGATAGTTCAGAAAAACAACACAGTTTCCCTTCCTTTACCTCAAGTATAGTCGATCAAATAAGACGTCAGACGTCTGTTGCGAGGCTAATGTAGCTAATAAGTATTGAAAGCTTTACCCCACCAATTAGCATCATGTAAACTGCTTGCCTTTATCATCACACACTTGCCTCGTGTTGTTGCCTATGTGTTATCTGACACTGTATGATGTGCTGTTATCTTTAAAAACTGACCAAGTTCAGGCTTTGAATTGACTCCTGCTACTGTTTTGAGCCATACTGTCACAAGGTCCCCTTCGCTCCTCCCTGGCTTCATCACTCTATCATTCAGCTTGCGCTTTGTGCATTAGTCCATTGTGGATTTTGAGGTGTGTTTAGGATCATATTCTTGTTGTAGAAACTATCCTCTTATTATCTTCAGCTTTTTACAGATGATGTGAGGTTTGCTTCCAGAATTTGCTGGTATTTAATTGAATCCATTCCTCCCTCCGCCAGTCAAATGTTCCCTGTGCCACTGGCTGCAACACATACACAAATCTTGCTTATGCACCTTGGCTGTTCTGTTTTAATTTTAGACCACAGGACTTGTTTCCAAAATCCATCAGGCATGTTTAGATGTTCCTTTGCAAACTTCTGATGCTGAATTTTGTGGTGAGAACGCACTTCTGATGATTCTTCCATGAAGGTCATATTTGTGCAGGCGTCTGTGTTCTGACCACTGCCTGTAATGATGATTAGTATTGGCTTTGCCCTAATAAAACTACCCTGTCTACACGCCCCAGTCGTTACACACGCGACTAACTTTTGTTCATTTTTAGAGCTACGGCTTACACGGCGCTAACTGGTGGGGTAGAAGCTTTTGCCTCTTGTTAGCTACATTCTCCCCATAGACCCAGTGCTAAATTACAGAAGCTGAATGGCCATGTTTGGTGTTCAAGGTAAAGAGAGAAATTGTATATATTTGTTTATTTTCTGCCAAACTGTTTGTTTAAACTGGACCTAAACTGCCCACAGTGCTTACCATTAGCACTCTTTCTCCTATGTAACTGAGCCAGAATAGGTTACCTGGGTTTTCCCTCCTTTGTTTTCAGTATCATACTGAAGGGAGGGGGAGAGGAAAACGGTTTGTGTTGTGCTGCATGGTTTTGTCTGACTAATACTCTCTCTTTTTTAGATTCTCTACATTATCTCCAGCTGGAGATGGCATATTGGTATTAATGAGTATTAGCATCAGCGGATATCAGCAGAAAATTACCAGCGGAAAGGATACTGGAGGGGAAAAAAGATGATGATGAACCTGATCCTTTTCAGCTTAAATAGCACATACAATCACAAATGCAATGTTAGCTGTGTGTTTTAACCTGTGGGGTAGTAGTGTTTAAGTAGTTTGAGCATGATAGGCTACTTTGCGGAAAAGATTAGACACCCCTGCCTTAAGTGAAAACACAGTAATAATATCATTACAATCTGCCTTCAATAATAACATTATTGATTATTCATTCTTGAAGTTTGTCTGAGGGCAACTTACGATATAGCTGTTTGTTTTGCATATGGGCCCAGATTGAACAAAATAGCAAGCAAAGACATTTTGTGCTGTTTTTACATAGAAACTGCTAGAATAGTGTAAATGGCTATGTTGATTAACATTAACAGTTAACAGTATTGCACATGACTTGGCAAGCAGTGCACTTGCTGTGTCTGATGTAAAATGGGCTTAACGCTGTCTTTCTTTCTATGCCTCATTCTTTTTGTTGCCCAGTACATAGTTTTAAAATTGCTGATTGTATAGACCAGACACATACCCATGTATTATGGGCAGTTCATCTATTTGAGCAACTTGAGCAGTGCTTAAAGAGACATCAACAAATGTGTTTCAGAATTGAAACTCATTCATAATATTTTCTCTTTTTCTCTCTCTGTCGTCCTTTATATTCAACAGGCATAATTAATGTTTTTCTCAAAAGAGCACTCCCTACTGCACCCACACAAGTCCATTCTTTGCTAACACCCATTTTGATAGCCAATGTTGTCTAACGATATGTGAAGTTACAGAAGGATAATGTTAAGATCATAGGTGAGCTAACCAAGTTAGTTTTTCATAACCTAACTGTTGAAAGTTAGCTTAGTCAATTAACTTAAACAGGACTGTGTAATTAACATTGCACCAAATAGCTCTAGTGTTAGCTTAAATGTCGGCTCATCTGATGGAGTAATCTCACTTAAAGCCTGCTGATCCCACGTGAAAACCTGTTAATGTTCAGCTAAATGATTTCGCTGGTTTCATTAATATTAAAACTGTATTGTGTAAGTTTTGGGGATTTGGAGACCTCTGTGGTGAAAATGAGTAATTGCATGCAAGGTGTGGAAGAACTTTTTGTAACTTTGGTTGTGCACTAGACCACTTTTCTGAGTGCGTGAACCTGATGATTGTGAGCGAGTTGAAAGAGTAATCAAAGAGAACTCAGCACTGCTTTCAACTGGCTTATGTCCATATGTCCTCAATTCTCTGACGTATGTCAAGGTTGAAAATATTTTTGTGCTTTGTGCTTTCAGTCTGTTAGCACAGCTGCTATGCATGCTAGGGAGTCCATGCTCTCTTATGTACTTTGCATATTTTGTCCCTTGACTCCCAACCTTGACCACCAGCCGCCACTAATATGCATGCACGAAACAGTAACCTTTATAGTCTGCAATAAAAAGGTGGCATGTCTGAGTTTGTGCGGACGTACTTCACTACAGATACCATTTGTATGAAATTACAGCTGTATTACGAGCAAAAGAGGGTCATGAAACAGTCTTAAGAAACGTCCCTAAACAGGACGTTTTCATACAGGCTGAAGTACAGTGTAGTGGAGGGGATCAGAAAAAGGGTTAAAACATAGTTCTCAGGAACACAAAGAAAAGCTTCACACTGAGATCTTCCATTCTGGGTTAGCTATGCTGTAGGATTAGAACCATACTATCTGCCATTGCTGTGTTTAACCTGCTTAATGAGTTTTGAGTGATCCTGTCAGAGATTCCTTTAACTCATTAAAATCTGCTCCCAGAGTAGATCAAGTGTGTCTACATTATCCACAGTAAAATGTATCAGCATGTAAAACTGGAGCTTTCTATGTGCTGCCATGTTTTCTATCACTATATAAAAGAAGATTTATACTGACTTTATTGTTGGTAGTTTCTGAGCAAGCATTTTCACAAATTCTGAAAATATTTCACATTCCTACGAGCTTATTATTGATTTAGTTCATCAGAGCAACCATAGAAAGTGACTGAAGTGTGAAGTTTAGTCTTATGCATTTGTTTTCTTGCTCAAAATGGTAGTTTGTGCCACATGTCATGGATTGTCATGGATTTTCAATCCAAGTCCTGAGGACCGGATGTTCTATGCATTGTGACAACATACAAAATGTAAAAGCGCTATACAAATGGAATTCTACCAGTTTTCAAACCATTCTGCATAATTAAATTAAGTTGTAAAGACAGTTATTCAGAGTGGTTTGGTCTAAAATGCTCCATTCTAGAGAAACTTACTGAGTCAGAATTGTGGTGGTGATGGGAACCAGATGTCTGAAATGTTCAATGCTTCTAAAAGCTCCCTCACAGAAAGTTATTACATGATGTGGTTATGAATATGCCTGTAGTTTTGACATTAGCTTTTTGGCAAAAGGTATTTTTAAAATCCATTCATGGTGGAGAAGCACATGGGCTTTTACCACTATTTTACAGTTTTCAACATCACATATAAAACTCAGAAGACATGGGTTTACTGGTTGGTAAGGATAGTAAAAAATGACTATATTTTACACAGCAATCCACTGTAAAGAGAAGTATACCTGGAAAGTTTCATTTTGAAAAATTTGGGAAGTAGACTAGAGAAGTATTTGATTAACTACATGATTAGATTTGCAGATAAAGGCATAAAAATGTATCAGTGTGTCATGATGCAGCAATCTGAAGGTGCTGATTCAACTGCATTGATTTTTGAATATTACAATTGATCATAATAGATTAATAACATTCAGAAAGGTAGCATTTTTGGCCAAAATAAGATTAATTGGCTATTTTCAAACAAACACATCTAAAAAATAAAGCTTGGCATGTTTATTTTAGTCTGTATTTCAGTACTGCAGTTCTGAATTGTACCAAAATAATTAAATTATATAGAAGTGTGTGATTGCATGATGCTCTGAATCATTTCCTAAAGAATCTTTATCAAATTGAACAATTGTGACATAACAGACTTACAGCTCTAATAGGCAGCTTTAGTTTGCTTTGCCTTTCCCTGTCATACATCCCATTGTTTACATTTGTTCTTCAGGTACTCATTGTGACCATTTTATTTATTTTACTCTCTCTTTCTCTCTTTCTCTCTCTCTCTCTCTCTCTCTCTCTCTCTCTCTCTCTCTCTCTCAGTGAGCTGCAGTAATTGTGAGTGCTGGCAGGGCTGCTGAGGGCTTTATTGGATTGGAGTAGGATTTCAGGGACTGTGTTTAACATGCACCCAGCCTCTGCAGCACACACACACACACACACACACACACACACACACACACACTGTTTAAACAGCCTGCCATTAAAAACCCAAAGGTTGGGGGGGTAGCAAGCAGAGCGGAGTGTGCATGTGCGCTTGTACGTTTAGTAGCGTTTAGGAGCAGGCGGAAGCTCCAGTGCTGCCTCTCCGTGCCCCCTCTTTCCTTTTCTCCTCCTTTCTTCTTCCGCTCTCCTCCTCCTCTCTCTGTCACTCTTTTCAGCCTCATTAATATCTTATTACATTAGTGTTTGCCAGTGGCCAATGCGTTAGCCTCCACCACCATCACACTTCCTGGCCCACACACACACACACATAAACAGACGCTGTGCTGAATTGAGGGTTATTTTTAAACCCCTGTATCCCACAGACAGGAATGAGAGGAGAGAGAGAGAGAGAGAAATGGAGGAGGGGTGTATGTGGATTGCCTTTTAGAGTAACCACAGTGTTACTGAACTAACCGGATCTCTATATGAGGCCAAACATTTACAGCAGCATCCACACAACTCTGCAGTTCACCCACTGAAGAACACATCTACTCCCGAAGTAGGGCAGTTCAGTGTGTGTGTGTGTGTGTGTGTGTGTGTGTGTGTTTTAATGTATGTAGGTGTTCAAAGAACTGCACACCTATGAAAAGCCAGAGGAAGAAATGGGTTTGGTCTACAGAACCAACAGAATAGGCTTGACTTTGTAATATATATAAATAATCAAATTACCTTGATATTCAGTACGTACACGTCCACTATAACACAACTCTCCCCATTTTATTGCATAATTACTGTTTAAATTTAAACTGTGTTAAATTTAATATATTGGTGGGGGGAGTACAAAAAATTTAGACAGGCTTCATGTCATATTTTATGTTTTATTTTTTTGCAGCTATTTCTTAGCAGAAAATAGAAAATTGTGCGCTACAGTTTGAGGGAAAATGCCAAAACATGTCATTCAAACTTGGGTATTTAAACTTGTGAGTACTACTACAAGTACAATAGACTGGCCACCGCAGGCCTCAACATTACTGAGTGTTACAAAGAGTGTAAATACAAGGTAGGTGTACTTAATGAAGTGGCCAATATGTATATATATATATATATATATATATATATATATATATATTAATATGTATATATAAACAGACCTGTGTGTATGTGCTTACATGTGGATAGGTGCTTACACAGTATTTAGACTGTTTCTCTCACCTGTTTAATTAAATAGCTCTTTGCTTTAATATGCTCATTTCACACTCTGATGAGCTGGACCACACACACACACATACACACACACACACACACACACACATACACACAAACACACAAAAATCCCACAAAACTATGAGAGTTCTTAAATGTAGTTTGAGGAACACCATACATACACTCACCATTTATACCATTATCTTCCTTGTACTTTCACTCGCTGGCTGCTTTATGAACTCCACCTACCTTATAGTTACACTATATAGGAGTATAATTACACACTGCTGCTGTGCAATTTGTCTGCCTTCTTCTACTCCATTGACCTTTGGTCAGCTTTTAAAAACAGGACTGCTGTTCACCAGGTATTATTTGAGTAGTGGGTCATTCTCTGCACAGCAGTGACACTGACGTGTGTTGTGCTGGTACGAGTGCATCAGGCATAGCAGTGTTCCTGGAGTTTTCATGCACGTCACTGCTTGAGAAGTTGAGAATGGTCCATCAACCAAAAATATCCAGCCAAGAGCAACTCTGTGATCAGAAACTGACAGTGGATGAAGGACTAGAAGGATGGCTTACACAAACCATGCATCAGCAGATGGGCTACAGTCTTTAACATCACACTAGTAAGGTGGAGCTACAGTTTAGCACTAGCATAATAAAATGGCTGTTGAGTGTGTCTTGCTTGTGTGTACCTTTATATGTGTTCATCTGTTGTTATAGTGTCAAACGTCAGACTGAGAGTGGCAACATAGTCATCCCATCTACATTCAAGAGCTCAGGTTAACATGGATTAGAAACTTTCAGAGTTGGATTAGCCTTGGACACATGCTCTACTCATGAGACTCCTCCTGAGCTCCAGGCATGTGTGTGTTGGAGGTCAGCTAATGCCTGTTGTAGGAGCACGTGTGTGTGTGTCTATGAGTGTAGGTCTTGTTCTTCCCAGTGTGCACTTCATTCTAGGGCTGCACGATATGTACAAAGTAACAGTATTGTGATTATATTGCTAAATACTGCAATGCAATTTGTATTGCAGTGTATTAAAACCTCTGGTGGCATAATTAAAGATTGGCCTGCATTATTTTTACTAGAGTTATTTACATTTGTCAGATCACTTAAATGTCTTAATTCATCTAAACACCCATAGAAACTAATCTAGAGCGTCTTAGATACTGTGCCGTCAGGATGCTCACAAAAGGCTCATTTGGAGTCTTCTGTAGAATCAATACAGCAAAGGCCAAATATTGTGATAACAATTAACACTCAATATATTATGTAGCACTGCTTCAGTCAGTATAATACCTCACTGCACTAGTTCAGAGTGTGCTTCAAACACCTGCTTCAGATGTTTTTTTATTAACTGCAGCCACTAGGAGTGGTCAGTATGATGATATCTAGCATTATTGTGATAAATGACACCATATGCCTTTTTTAGGCACATCATGGATATTGGCAGTACTTAAAGAACGCTAACCAACTGCATGTTTCATTACAAATTTAATCTGGGATTGGTGGTTCTTTTTTGTCTGTTCTAACTTATCAAACCTCAGAAAAACTAAATATACTTAATGTGTACCATGAAAAGTGATGTTTTTGCCGTATCGTCCACCCCTAGCACACTCCAGTCTAGTCCACCCCAGCACACTCCATTCTAGTCCACCCCAGCACACTCCAGTCTAGTCCACCCCTAGCACACTGCAGTCTAGTCCACCCCAGCACACTCCAGTCTAGTCCACCCCTAGCACACTCCAGTCTAGTCCACCCCAGCACACTCCAGTCTAGTCCACCCCTAGCACACGCCAGTCTAGTCCACCTCTGGCACACTCCAGTCTAGTCCACCCCTAGCACACTCCGGTCTAGTCCACCCCTAGCACACTGCAGTCTAGTCCACCCCAGCACACTCCAGTCTAGTCCACCCCTAGCACACGCCAGTCTAGTCCACCTCTGGCACACTCCAGTCTAGTCCACCCCTAGCACACTCCGGTCTAGTCCACCCCTAGCACACTCCAGTCTAGTCCACCCTTAGCACACTCCAGTCTAGTCCACGCTTAGCACACTCCAGTCTAGTCCACCCTTAGCACACTCCAGTATGTCATAGAGTAGCCACGTTACGTGTAGCCTAATGAACTGTTAATAATCTGACTAATAGTTCAATTGGAATAGAATATGTTCATGTACTCATCTCAGTCAGAATAGAGTAGTCTGATTGAGGCCATTCCGAATACAATTTATATCCGATTGAACGAGGTCAGTAATCTGTAAATAATCTGTAAATAATCTGTTAAATAGAACTATAATTGATTACATTCCCAATCGGAAATTATAAGTATTATGCACGTACTATGTTTCATGTATATATATATATATAATATATATATAGTAAATTCAGTCTGTTTTTACTAATAAATGAAGTATTAGGCTTGGCTTATACAACATATCTAAATAGTATTGAACTCTTTTTAGGATAACATGTCTTAACAGTCAAGATTCCGCTTAACAACTCAACATGGTTTGAGGCGAATGTGTGTTGATACAGGTCTGGTGTAATGGCGTAAATGTGATTTTTGGCTGGATGAAGGTTTAAAGACTTTAAAACGTGGCTCCATGTGTATTAACATTTCATTTAGCCCTAAGATAACAGCACATTGTTTTAGAATTAACTCTCTGTTCCTCTAATTACACTGCGTGTCCTGCAGTGTGTGAGTGTGGGGGGAGGGGGTGAAATCGAGGATGAAGAGTCACCAGGTTCACGTTCTGAAAGAGAAGTCCTCTCTCCTTTTGTGTCTGTGTAGCTTCTTTTCTCCTTTTTGGCTGTGCTAGTGCGCTAAAGTGGAGAAGCCACGGTGAGCCTGCTGTCTCACACAGCGAGGGAGAGATATCAGACATGAAAAACAAAAGAGATGGAAAAGAGGAAGAGGAGCAGAGGGTGGAGAGATGATTAGTGAGAGAAAAAGAGCAGGGGAGAGGAGAGAAAGAGAGGGAGTAGAGGAGACAGACGGACGGGGGGGAAGAGAGCGAGAGAGGAGGTTATTGGTAGAAGTGTCCACTGCACTGAGCCCAGAAGGAGGGGGGAGGGGCCTCAGGATCAGGAGGTTGCTATAACAACAGCACCTTGGTGGTTCTCTCTCTCTCTCTCTCTCTCTCTCTCTCTCTCTCTCTCTCTCTCTCTCACTCTCTCTCTTCTCCTCCAGGCGCATGAAAGCCTTACGTCTCAAGCACTCTTCTGTCTTTCCCTCCCACTTTTTTATTTCTCACCCCCCCCCCTCTCCATCTCTCTCTCTCTCTCTCTCTCTCCCTCTGTACCTCTGCCTCTCTCTCTTTCCGCCTCTCTCTCTCTTTCTCTGTTCTTCCACACATGAGCAGTGCAGAGAGCGGGAGTGTTTGTGTGAGCTTCTGAAGGCTTTAATAGGCGGTGAAACAGGAAAACAAACTCCCCCCAACACACATACACACACACTTTCTATCTCTTTCTCTCTTTTCTCTGTTCCCTTCTGTCTCTCTCTTTCCTCTCCGTCTCTCTCTCTCTCTCTCTCTCTCTCTCTCTCTCTCTCCCTCTCTCTAGGTTATTTACCTCAGCTGTAGTAATCCACTACACTGTTCTCTTCACACTGCTGCAGGCGAGTTGCCTTTCTGTGCTGGCTGTCCACAGTGTGTGTGTGTGTGTGTGTGTGTGTGTGTGTGTGTGTGTGTGTTTTTAGCTGTCCGTACAGATGCCTGTATGAGGGTGGCTGGCACTGCACACTCATAATTAAGCTGAATTTAGCGTGGAGTCTTTTCAGAGAGAGCTGCATTATTGACACTGATCATGTGGAGCTTTGAGGAGATAAAACAGTCGTTTTTCTCTCTCACAGGTAAACACAGAGGAGCAGCTCCTAACTAAAGTACAAACAAGAGGAGGGCACGAGAGCACTGCTCCCTCTCCCTCTCTCTCTCTCTCTTTCTCTCTCTCTCTCCCTTTCTCTTTCTTTCTCTATTTTCTCTTTCATCACTTCTGTTCTCCCATTTTTTTCTTTTCCTCTGTCCTTTCTCTCCATCTCTCGCTAGTTCTCTTTGCTCTTTCTCCCTTTATTCATTTAACTCTTTCTTCTTTTCTCCCTCTCACTCTTTTTCTGTTGTTTTGTTCATTTTTCTTTCCTCTGTCTGCCTCTCTCTCTCTCTCTCTCTCTCTCTCATGTGTGTTTGTGACTGACAGACAGCCTAATCGTCTTTATGGCATGATGAGCGGCACGAATATCGACAGGCGTCGTGCCGACGGTTGCCATGGCAACCCTCCCCTCCCGGAGCCGTAGTGCGCCGGCGGAACAGGCGACTCAGTCCGTCTGCGCAACACACACACACACGTACACTTACACACCTGCAAATAAGAGGAGAGGGTATGAAAGAGATAGAACAACAAGATGAGGAGCACTGAGCATGGAAAACGAGAGAGAGAGAGAGAGAGGGGGAAGGAAAGGGACAGAGAGAAAAAGATAGAGGAAAGAGAGACAGAAATGGAGAGACAGAGAAGAGAAGGAGAGAGAAAAAAGAGGGTGAGAGAGGGAAAAAGGAGAGAGAGAAAATGCATGAAGATCATGGTTTTATCTTGCTCATCTCTTTTCCTCTTTTTCAGTAAACACAAATCTTCTTTGTTTCCCACCATGATCTCACTCTTCATGTAGTTCCACTGGCTCAGAGAGAGAGAGAGAGAGAGAGAGAGTAGGGAAGAGAGGGAGGGGAAGCAGACGTGTTGCCTCAGAGGAAAAGCTGGAGAGAAGATCCATGAATCTCGTTATTTCAGAATCTCATTTGGCATGTTTCAGTGGAGTGGCGCGTGTGGGGTTTCTCTCTAACACACACAGACACACACACACACACACACACTCTGGCGGGTCTGCAGGGATGAAAGAGGGTGGGTGGCATATTGAAGTTGAATATGAGCAAAATTTGTCACTGATGTTCTTATGGTTTGTCACCGTTCTGTAATTAACCCACACATATGCACACACACACACACACACACACATACACACATGCATGTTAAAACACACAGACGCACCCAGAAATGAGCAGACACACACACACACACACACGCACACACACACACACACACACACACACTTCCCTTCACCCCCTGTAATTAACGCGCTGTTAAATGTGTTCACTGTGAGAGTCATTAGCACACACGGAACGAGGGATGAGGAAGAGGTGAAGAGGGATGAGGGACGCTCTTCACCTCCTTTAATATTCTTTCAGCTCTTTTTTTTCTCATCCTCATCCTGAGAAGGCATCTGTCGTTTTTTACACATCAATATTTGCTGCTGGTACTTCTCCGGCTCCCTGCCTTGTAAAATCCAGCAGGTAAGGGAGCGTCTACCAACAACCAGAATAAATGAATGCAAAAAATGAAGAGGTAACAGGACATGTTTTTTTTTTCCTAAAAAAAAGTAGAGTAGCCTAAACCCATGCTCATATAAAGTATTGATATTTTAGTAAAATGAAGTCTCAGGTAAAAGCAGCTTGTGTCACCTATGTAACTTAATGAAATGAAACATGAAAAAGGAGCCAGGAATTAAATAACTAGAAGTAAATGTATTAAAATATCAGTGAAAGGAGACACGGGAAACATTGCGAATGCTCTTTCTTGAGGATACACAGTCATCCCCCTACCCCACAGCCCAGCACAGAACAGCACAAGCAACACCTGTAAACCTCTTAAACTGATCAGCAACAGCTTATTTTACAAGATTTGCTCTGCATGGCCACGGCTCCCACTTGTCCATGGTCAAGTGGGAAGCTACAATATGAAAACATTCAGGAACTACTTACAACCGACCTCTGCATTTAAATGCCTGGAGCACTTGCAGGAATTCTTCAGATTGTATTTAAAATACACTATATTGCCAAAAGTATTCGCTCGTCTGCCTTCACACGCATATGAACTTGAGTGATATCCCATTCTTAATCCATAGGGTTTAATATGATGTCGGCCCACCCTTTGCAGCTATAACAGCTTCAACTCTTCTGGGGAAGCTTTCCACAAGATTTAGGAGTGTGTTTATGGCAATTTTTGACCGTTCTTCCAGAAGCGCATTTGTGAGACACTGATGTTGGACGAGAAGGCCTGGCCCATAGTCTCCGCTCTAATTCATCCCAAAGGTGTTCTGTCGGGTTGAGGTCAGGACTCTGTGCAGGCCAGTCAAGTTCTTCCACACCAAACTCGGTCATCCATGTCTTTATGGACCTTGCTTTGTGCACTGGTGCGCAGTCATGTTGGAACAGGAAGGGGCCATCCCCAAACTGTTCCTACAAAGTTGGGAGCATGAAATTGTCCAAAATTTCTTGGTCTGCTGAAGCATTAAGTGTTCCTTTCACTGGAACTAAGAGGCCGAATCCAACTCCTGAAAAACAACCCCACACCATAACCCCCCTCCACCAAACTTTACACTTGGCACAATGCAGTCAGACAAGTACCGTCTCCTGGCAACTGCCAAACCCAGATGGAGAAGCATGATTCGTCACTCCAGAGAACACATCTCCACTGCTCTAGAGTCCAGTGGCGGCGCTTTACACCACTGCATTTGATGCTTTGCATTGCGCTTGGTGATATAAGGCTCGGATGCAGCTGCTCGGCCATGGAAACTCATTCCATGAAGCTCTCTACGCACTGTTCTTGAGCTAATCTGAAGGCCACATGAAGTTTGGGGACCTGTAGCGATTAACCGCAGAAAGTTGGCGACCTCTGCACACTATGCACCTCAGCATCCGCTGACCCTGCTCTGTCATTTTACGTGGCCTACTACGTCGTTCCCAATCACTTCCACTTTATTATAATACCACTGACAGTTGACTGTGGAATATTTAGTAGTGAGGAAATTTCACTAACTGGAATTGTTGCACAGGTAGCATCCCATCACGGCACCATGCTGGAATTCACTGAGCTCCTAAGAGCGACCCATTCTTTCACAAATGTTTGTAGAATCAGTCTGCATACCTAGGTGCTTGGTTTTATACACCTGTGGCCATGGAAGTGATTGGAACACCTGAATTCAATGATTTGGATGGGTGAGTGAAAACTTTTGGCAATGTAGTGTACAACGGGAACTGCAATTGATAGGAGCGATACAGCCAGCAGTAACGGGGCATTTTAGAGCAGTCGTGGGCTGGAGGTTAGGGAACCTTGTGACTGGAAGGTCGCCCGCTCAATCCCCTGAGCCAACAGTACGTGACTGAAGTGCCCTTGAGCAAGGCACCTAACCCCCAACTGCTCCCTGGGCGCCATGGATAGGGTTGCCTACCGCTCTGGGCAAGTGTGCTCGCTGCCTCCTAGTGTGTGTGCATTCACTAGTGTGTATGTGGGTGTTTCACTGCACAGATGGGTTAAAATGCAGAGGTGAATTTTCCCTGTTGTGCGACTAGTAAGGATGTAGAATGTATAATGTAGAATTTGTCTAGAATACTGCTTCAGGGCATAGCTGCTGAGATGCTCATTCTGAATGATGATTTACTAGATTTCTTTTTAGTTACTCTCTGAAAAATAATAAAAGTCTCAGTGCATCACAGCATGCCACACAGCATTTTGTCATTACTACATTAAACTAATGCCATATTGAGACCACAGAAAGCCACAGTAGATCACATGTGACTTGAAATTTACACAGAGGAAGGCAGCCAGTCTTTTAGGTGAAGAGACACATGCTAATGGTGAGTTATCTCAACTAATATTACTGTCTGAGCCTTTTTCAGTTTGTGTCCTTCAGCTCGAAAACAGCCAGTTTGTGAATATGAGTAGAGTGTAAAAATGAACCTTAACTTTTATTGTCTCTCCCTGCTGGCATTCTTTAGCAGCATTCTGCTACATGACGCTACGCTGGTGTGCAGTGGCCTTTACATCCATCTGGTGTATATCATTTGCTAAGAAGGCTATAACCATTCGTGGTTCTAAAGGGGTGGCCAGGGTGGACAGGGCCTTCCCTGAAATCTAATTTGCCACTCCAGATGCCACTCGAAAGTTTCTGGCATGTCATGGGCTTCCACCTTGCTGTGAAGAGTTGTTTCGCTGTCAACAGAATAACTCTCCACCCCTGCGATTGCGCGTTCACCCCTGCCACCCCGCGTTCCCTCGGTTGCACTTGTCTCAGTTTGGGCACAAATCTATTGGTGATCAGTGAAACAACTCTCCATCTCTCTGCCCCCTCTGCTTGGACTTTCTTTTAGCAAGTAGAATCTGCGAATGGCAGAATAGACACCCCTAACCCCCCCACTGGCCACCTACACATCATGTAAAAACAAAGGTCTTTGGTTTTCTGGTTAGAGTGACTAAGTCCTGCAGACCCTCTTGATGATAGCCAGAATGATGTCTTCAAAACTAGGGATATACCAGCTAGAACAGAGGATTTGCAGTCATGGTCTTCCATCTAAACTTCAGTTGTTGTATAACTCCATTTAAACAATACAAGTCTTCACTTTAAGAACTGGTTCAAAGCTTGTTTGTCTGTGTGAGTGTGTTTCTGCATTTGTGTGTCTGTCTGACATGCTTGTGAAGGGTGGCTTAGACAGAACTTAATGGCTGAGACAAATTAAGCAGGGGAACGCGAGTGTGATAGGGGCTTGCCCATGTGTGAACAATGAAGCTTTTTCAAATGCCATTTCATTTTGCACCTGACTCACTCTCTCTCTTTCTTTTTCTGTTCCTCTCTCTGTCTCTCTCTGTGCCTCACTTGCTCTCTCACTCGCTCACTCTGGCTCTCATGATAATGATTAAGTGCTAACTGGGGTTTGTTATCACCTTGTTGTTCTCTTTGAGTGATCCTCCTTCTGACTAGTGTAAGAAGAGGCAGATGTAGTGTGTGTGTGTGTGTGTGTGAGATATGTAGTTAGTTTAGTGACAGAGGATTGTGTGCTGCTAAAAGAGCAGTTCCATTTAGAAAGACCTCCCCATAAAGCTTAGAGCAGTTAACTGCTTTGAATGAGAGTGTAATTACCTCTCAAGAGGCCTTTCTTTAAGCCCAAGCATCTGCACCGATTATAGAACTCTCAGCCAATGGAATTATGGGAATTGTAGGCCGTTTATGGAAGGCAGAGAGTATGCTCTCATTTGACAAATGTCAAAATCAATTAGAAATTAGCAGAAACCCCCTGCTTAATTTAAGAACGTCTTTTGAATTTGCCTTTTTGAGGAGAATGACACAAACTTTCTGAGAGCATAATTAATCAATGTACACCTTGACCAAGGCCATTGTTTTTGAAAGTAACGCTACCCAAGTTAGCCTTGAAATTTCTATAAACTTAGTAACACTCTCTTTCTCTCTCTTTCTTTCTCAGCTCCAAGAGACAGTGAAGAGAAAGTTGGACAGTGCTCGATCTCCACTAAATGGTGACCAGAATGGGATCTGTGATGGAAGCTACTCTCCCACAACAAAGAGACTCCGTAAAGAGGGTAATGGTGGGCTGGACTCTCTGGGCACTTTGTCCAGCAGTGTACCCCCTATCTCTCCACTTCACCAAATAGACATCAAACCCACATTACCTACAAGTAACAACGCAACATCTAATAACAATGCAATGGGTAACGGCAATGCTGGGACCAACCACATTACAGGGCGAACGGAGGATTTGGGCAAGAATGGCGGCATGCCGGACATTAAATTGAATGGATCGTTAGATCTAGATGATGGCTTCAGCCTTCTGAAAGACATAAAACCTGAGCCTTTGGATGACCCAAGTGGGATAGAATCATCTGACACGTCGTTGTCCAATCAGAACAAGCTGTTCTCTGACATTAACCTGAATGATCAGGAGTGGCAGGAGCTGATTGATGAGCTGGCAAACACGGTTCCAGAAGATGACATGCACGACCTCTTTAATGAGGACTTTGAGGAGAAGAAGGAGGTTAGTGACTTTGCACGTCCCGCATCAGAGCAAACACAGCAACCACAGGAGCCTGCACCTCCTCCAGTTGCCGCAGCGCCCAATAACCCACCACAAACACAGAGTGGGCAGATGTCTATAGGCTCACCACAGGTGCGGCCAGCGTCTTCTGGCCCACCATTCGCCACTGCTGCCAATGGCACACCGCCCCAGCAACCCTTGCAGCAGTCGCCAGCAGTTGCAATGGCATCAGGGTCGCCTGCCAACTGCATTGCCCGGTCACCACAAACTCCCACGCAGGCTCAGACGCAGACCGCCAGGCCTGGGAATGGATTTATGATGAATCCAGGGCCAGGTGTAGCTCACGGAGGGTCAACTCCGATAGCGCCAGGTGGTCCTGGACCAGGAGGAGGAAGTGGACCAGTCCCTGTTCCTGTTCCACCAACCACCGAACTTTCGCCTGCTGAACAGCTAAAGCAAATGGCAGCGCAACAACAGCAACGCGCCAAGCTCATCCAACAAAAACATCAACAGCAGTCACAGGCTGCGAGCTGGTCCCCTGCAGGAGCGCCAACAAGCCCGTATGGTGGACCTTTCAATCCTGACAAGCCAAATAGTCCCATGATGTACCCACAAGCCTTCAATGCCCCTAACTCTATGATGCCCAAAGCTGGCATGAACAACTACCTCCCTCAGAACCACATGAACATGTTGAACCAGCAACAGCAGCAACAGCAGCAGCAGCAGCAATCTGCCAACATGGCTGCCCAGAACGCCCTGAACAAACAGCTCTCTTACAGCAACACCAAACCATTGAGTCATTTCAGCGGCGTGGACCACATGAGTCAGCGGATGACCCCACCCATGGCCAACCAGGCCAAAAACCCCATAATGCCCTACATGCAAGGAGCAGGGGGGACAGGGTGGAGGGCCACCACCAGCTCAAGGTCCCATACCTGGCCAGACAGCACATCTGACTGAAGAGCAGAAGAGAATGATGATGATGAAGCAGAAGGTGCTTGGTCAGGGTTTGCCATACAGTGCGATACAGCAACATGCGCAGGTAAGATGCTAGATTGGTTTCTGTCAAGGCTTTTTTGGGACTAGCTAAAGCTAAACGGTGGAGTTTTGTTGGAACTTGGGACATGTCAGGTTTGAAAGTTGAGGGATGGTGTTGCTCATAAAAGTCATACAGTTGTTCCAGTCTTGTGTTGTAGTGGCTACGAACCCTGATCTACAAATTTAAGCCTTCTCCTTATTCTAATTACACCCACATCAACTCAGGAATCGCTTGTTAAAAAGCTGATGTGAGGTATGAGGTGTGTTAGAGAAGAAAAAAACATCAAAACTGTAGGACGGGTGCTCTTGAAATAGCACTGTGAAGCTCTGGTTTATGACCGTAGGTGACATACCTGAAAAGGTCTGCCGAAGTATCGCTAAGCACTCCGTCAGTCATTCATGTTCTCTATGGCTGCTCGGTGTTGTATGAGATCTTGTTTGTTATGGGGAGCTGAAATTGTCAGATCTTGCCCTCCATTTTGTTTTTTGCTGTTTCCACTAAAGCAGGCTGAAAAAGATCAAGGCAAGATGGCACCTCCGCTTTTGACTGTTCGCCCAGAGACATAGTGGAGTCCAGCTTGCCCATAATTCCATTCTAAAACCCCGCTCACCCATAATTCTATATTTTATGTCTGTGTTGTGCAGTGGGCCAGTAATGGTGGCCGTTGCCCCAGCAACAGCTAGCTCTCGGAATAGGAAATCGACACTCTCTAATATATTAATGTCTATGCGGCAGCCCCCGGTGTCCCTGTGGCTGCCAAAATCCTCCTCTCCCTTCCTCAATCTATCTCGGAGAAGAAAGGATACCTCTCCACCTCATCTGTCAGAGGGATGAGAGGATTTTCGAGTCTCCATTACTAATCGTTCGAATGTCACGTCTACAGGCTTAATGATTTTAAGCGCGTGGCTCGAGTGATCTAAAGCTAACGAGGGGTTTGAAATTTAGTAGAGGCGATCACTCAGTCTAACAAGTCTCCTTTAAGGTTTCTCTTTGTCAGACATGGACGGGCTAGATGAGCTTGCCTGATTGTGCAAAGGAATGGTGTGTATGTGCTTTTTTGTCTTTATCTCTAGGAGAGTTCTCTAGTGCCTGACCTGTAAATTATGCTCGTTAATGATGTCCCTGGTCTCTCCAGTCCTCCTCCCCCCCTCTTTGTGTGTCTTTCTCTCTCCACTTTTCCTCCTCTGCTACCTTCGCCTCCCCTCTTCATCTGTTCATCAGGGTCCGTGTCTCATGCTCAGTGATTAGATATTCCTCCTCCCCCTTTCTCTCTCTCTTCCATATCTCATTTCTCCTTTTCTCCCCCCGCCCCCCCACTCTCTCTCTTTCCCTCTCTCCTCAGCTGCAATAAAGGGGCAGATTTATGACGGCTGGTCCTTTGCGGCAGTCGTGAGGAAAATGCAGCAGAGGAGGGAAAGAAAGATAGAGCGAGAAAAAGAGAGAGCGAGAAATGGAAAGAAGAAATAAAGAAAGAAGAGCAGGACAATGGGGGAATGAAGGCAGATTGTAAATGAGAGAGATAAATGGATTGTAAGAAAAGTGTGGAAGGAGGTAAAAGATCCACAAGGAGAAAGGAAAGGACGGAAATTGGAATGAGAGACGACAAAAGAAAATGATTTCTGCTTTCCTTTGGCCTTTCTTGTTGTTGTTGTTGTTCTTTACTGGAGTGAACATCCCACTCTTTCATTGTTCTTCTGTATAATCTCTATCTGATAAACGTACAGTGACTATTTTGACCGTGCAGTTATACCCTATGGTATCTGTTCGATACCCTGAAAAATGAAGACTTGTGCTTCTCTTTTCCATGTGAAGACGGTAGAGTAACACTAGCAACAGTAGCAACTGCATTTCCAATCATGAGTGGTTTCTAGTGTTAGCTTATGTCTGTACCTATCATGCTAACAGCTTGTGGCCTAACATATAAACATTACAAGTGTATATCACGCTGTTAGCGTTTTACTATGTTTACTATGTTTTACTATGTTAAAGCAATCCAGCAGCAGTACTTTACAGTAGTACAGGATGTAGTACACAGTTTGTATGCCTAGCCAGAAACTAGCCAAAAATGTTAACATAGATGTTATGACGTTCACGAGTCATGCGGAATGAGATGGACAGTGATGTAACAGAACGAGTGATTCAGCTAACAGACAAAGAGAGAGCTAGAAGAGTGGAGAAAAAAGCCGAAGAGATGTGTACGCGCGCCACATGAGCGGCGGGCCGTGGAGACCCGGGGCTGCTTGTTGAACACAAGCATATAAAAGCCTTCGTGTTTATAATGTATGGATTCGGACGTCACGTCGCTCTCTTTACAGTCTCAACTCAGGTGTCCATTCGTAGTGAAATATTCTCTGGCTCTTTCTGTGGTCTGCATTTCTCAACTGCGGATTCATCTTCATGTTGCGTTTCCACTACAGAAAAATCAACATTAAGTTTGTGATGCTTTGCATTTTGGAAATCTCTTAGGATTTTGAAAGTTGTGTAGTGTACACCCTCCCTTAGTGATGCACGACACTGGGTTTTCTGGAGTTGACTCTAATTCTCGGGTCCTGCCGCTGGAGTGGATGGAGTCGACTCCTCCACTCAATTTTAACGCCATAGCACCAGAGCCATAGATAAAGAGATATAGCAGAGATTAAACCATTTTAAGCATAATTTACACAGTTTTAAGAAGCTACAGAGCAGGGTGATAGAATGAAAATTCATGCTTTTCAACAATCAGCAATTTTACAAAAAAAATTAAACAGAGCAGTTTAGTATTTTGGGCGGTCAGTTTTCACTTTATGACTGCTGACGGTGTTTTTCGGGATGGTTTCTAAAAAAAAGTTGGTCTGGAGCCCTAAATTATTATAGACTTGTGGGCAGGTGAATCCTGTCTCCAGAAAACGCTACAAGGAGAAGATTAGCTTGATTGGTGGACTGAATCCGTAAAAACCTGCACTGAATTCCAGTGCATGAGATTTTAAATAACTAATAGAAATAGCTGCCACAACTGACAATATTCTTAAATTATAAACACACTTAGGCTGGAGTTACCTTCTTATTCGCCAGCTGCTCATTCAAATTAAATTTATGTCATGTGACAGATGCTTTTATGCAGAGCAACCTACAACTTGATCAGTTTACACAGGTAGGCGAAGGCAGTGTTAGGAGTCTTGCCCAAGGACTCTTATTGGTATAGTGTAGGGTGCTTACCCAGACAGAGATTGAACCCCAGTCTACAACGTAGAAGGCAGAGATGTTACACACTACACTTTACCAACCACACAAATTTTCCGCTTTACCTTAAATGGTGGTTAAATTTAGGCGTCTCATATGAATTAATTTTGAAAAGAAGGTGGAGAATAAGTGTGTACTCACACTAGGCAGTCTGCACCGTGCCCAAGCAGGTTTGAAAAATCCCAAAATCCAGTTTAACTAGTGTGAACGCTCCGCACTGTGTCAGGGCCCACTTGAAGAAGTTGGATCCAGGCACAGTACGCATTTAGTGTGATCACTATCAAGGCCCATGGAACTGAAACATGACGTCAGTGACGCAATTGTCCAACTTTTCGATTCATTTGATACTATTTGGGTTAATAACAGCTCTGATTCTCACATTATTGAAGAACGTGAATTGTAGTTGGTGAGAAAGCTGCAGATTCCTCTCTCCATGTCAGCTGCCTCTGTAAAAATCTTATTTTACGTGCGGTGCGTTGAACAGAAAATCGCTGCATTGCATCATCGGTAAGTCTGCATGTGAGGGGGCTGTGTATCAGCGCACTCAAAACAACTCCAAATAAGTCACAAAGTATATACAATCATGAACTACTTTGTGCTGTGTGAGAGCGCTTTTCTTCAACACAAAAAGTTGCATTGTGATGATGTAAGCATACTCGGGCCAGGGACATTAAGCGCAACGTGAGCACAGGCCAGTGGGGAAGTGGAGACAGGGGACAGTCATGCTTGTGCATGGTACAAGGCAACTGCATAGTGTGAGTACACCCTAAGAAGCAAACATCTGGAATATTCAGTTTAAAGTGAGATTTAAACTGAATATTCCAACAAAGAAATGTTTTACTGCCTTTACTGGATTGGTCATGGCTTTGTTTATTTTATAACAAACTGCTGAATGAACTTGAAGTTGTCTACCAAAATGGTGGTAGTGCAGTTGCATGATGTCATCAGATTACTTTACCTTGGTTTCAGCATTTTTTTTGCGATACCCAGCTCTAGCCAGAACAGTCTGTGTGGGCCAAACGCTACAAACCATTTATGTCATTTTTGTTAGGACTTCAAAAGATTTCAAGTCTTTTGAAACGTTAGCCTGGCTATCAGTTTTGGATTTATAGGTCTTTCCATGGTCACAGAGATAGGAGCCTGGTCTTGTGAGGCTGGATATAACTGCCTGAGGGTGCTGCTAAAATTTCTGCCAAGAGGACAGACTTTCCTATAAGGACTTTGGAATTATTTCATTTCATTTGCATCTTAAATGCCACGTTGTGGTTTATAGACTTCATGGGCAGTTGAACTGTGTTTGGATTTTGGTTCTGAAGCTGTGAAGCTTCTGATAGGCTGTTTCAATGAGGCGGAGCAGAAGGACCAGCTTGTGTGCCTCATTGCTCCCCGGCAGCTGATGCTTTAAGAGAGAGAGCGAGGGTAAGGGTGCGGGCGATCAGAGTTAATTATGCATTATAACAAGGCTTTTTAAACTCTATATGCACACGCATTCACACAAACATACTCACTTGAAGAATCATGTAAAATAAATATGCACACAGACACACACACACACACACACACACACACACGCAGTCTGATACACAATAACATATGGCAAACACCATCCCACCCACACACTTTTCCTCAGACAGTTTGATAGCGTCACACACACACACACACACACACACACACACACACACACAGAGAGATCACAGAATGTGTGCTGTGTTTTATACAGGTGGCAGAATGGCAGAGTTTGCATAATCTTATTAGCGTGTGATTATGAAACTTCAGCCCGCTCCTTAAAAGCTCGTTAGTCAGGCTTTAATTGTCACTCCTCGCCGTTTTGCATATCGCCTTGGTGACTGTGATTTATTCACTAGTGATCAAAGGCGGGAGGGGGGAGACACGCAGTGTGTTGATGGTCTCTGTGTGCGTGTGTGTGTGTGTGTTTAAAGTCAGTGAGGTGGTGGGGTTTGAGCTAAAGAGGCATAGCGGGGGCGGGTTCAGGATGTGATTGGTTGGGAGATGAGCAGTTAAATCAGCCTCTTAGACAGCTACTGTGTAGAGAGACACACAGAGAGACTAGTTCTTTCTTTCTTTATGTATGTATTTGTTCTCTCTTTTTCTTTCTTTTTGTTTCTTTATTTCCTTTTTTCTCTATTTTTATGTATTCTTTCTTTTTTCCCTATTTTATGTTTTCTTTTTTCTTTATTTGTTTCTTTCTTTTCCCTTTCTTTCTTTCTTTCTTTATTTCTTTCTTTCTGCTTTCTCTTTTCTCTATTTCTTTATGTATTCTTTCCTTTTTCTTTCTTTCTTGGTTTCTTTCTCTATTTCTTTCTATGTACTACTTTCTGTATTTCTGTATGCATTCTTTATTTTTTCTTTCTTTGTTTCTTTCTTTTCCCTTTCTTAGTTTTTCTTTCTTTTTTATTTCTTCGTTTATTTTTCCCTTTCTTTCTTTTTCTGCTTTCCTTTTTGTCCTTCATTTTTCCTTCTTTCTTTCTTTCTTTCTTTCTTTCTTTCTGTGCACTCATGCTGTTTAAATCTCCTGATATTATATATCCTTTTGTATTGTACAGTATTGCACATATTTATGTCGTGTATGTATTATTTAAAATATTTTGATTTCATTTCGATGTATATTTTCTGTCTTTTTGTGCTCAATCACCAAAACACATCCACTGTATGTGAAAATGTAATTGGCTATTAAATGGCTCTTTGTTTCTTTCTCTCACATCGTGCGTGTTTAATCCTTGGACGGCGTGTCTGGTGAGGAATCTACCTTAAGTGCAGTGCGATGTGTTGAGAAAGAGACAGAGAGAAAAAGACCACCCAGCCGCTCCAGTGCTCTCCCCTCCCCCTGCCTCTTTATCCACAGGAGGGAGAGATATTGCTTTCTGTCCTCCGTCCGCCACCCCCCTCTTCACACACACACACACACACACACACACAGGCACACGTGTTAGAGCTTGAGTCGAGCTTCTCTTAGATCCTTTGGAGAGGCTTTTGTGGAGGGAGGGGCCGGAGGGCTGCACATTTTTGCTGCGTTCTCCACAACACTGACACCAGACAAAACCACCACCCACTGTCGCCCTGCCCACCAAAACAAAGCCCACTGCCTGTCAGGGTGTGTGTTTGTGCATGTGTGTTGTTAAGGAGAGAGAATTCACTCTGAATTGTTGTGTGTATTTTGGGTTATATCAGATTTTTAACATGCTTTTCTACAGATATCATAGTATCATAATATCCACCACTACTGCTGAGCCATTGACCCTTGATTAGCTAGTTCAACCAGTACAGTTCATTATATAAGGAGTATGGCCAACAAAACAAACTTGTCTTGTATCATCATGTTGTATCAATTGTATCACCACAGCAATAAAATGGCAGTGATAATAATCTTTTTTTGCGCATCTGAGGTATTTTCTCTGAAACTGTTGTACAGTTCTATTCTGGTACTAGTAGCAAATGCTTGAACTTGAACAAATTACTTTTTCAGTATGCGAGGTTGGGATTTTCCTTGTTAGACTGGAAGGAAGAAGTCTAGCCTAGATGGAAACTGTGGCTGAAAAACGTCATCTGCCGTGTGAAATTGGTTCAGTTTTCTTAAATTAAGTGCAATTTAGTAACTGGACTAAGTCTTTTAGTTGTCCTCAGAGTTCAAAACACTATTTAGACTTAAAGCAGAGCATTAGGAAATGTGTTTAGATAATTATTAGGGATGCCCTGATGTGAGAATTCTGGGGCCATGCCAATATCCATACATAATAACTGAGACAGTTTTCCCCCTTATTTGCCTTTGTTTTAAGTGTCCATAATCCAGTAGGCAACTTTGAGTATCTTCTTTTGCTGTTTTATTTCTTTTATGGGTTACTAAAGTAGGAAGTGCAGCTTCTCAGGGATAAGCAGTGCTGGTGTGTGCCTAATATCGATATCTGAGTTGTTAGTTGTGTTTGCCTGAAATTGAATCCCTCTAAATCACAGTTATAGCCAGTGATTAAAAGATAATGTTGTAACTTTATATTAATTATTTCACCCTCGTAGCACAATGACACAAGTGGGGAATTTCTGTGGAAAGTGCGGACTGTACTCTTTCGGACCATTACCACATTTGTGTTTATTAATAAAAAAAGGAGATATTTTAATATGATTCGAATTTTAAGAAAAGTTATTGTTTTGTGCGGTCTTGATTTGCAGAAAGAAAAATCAGCCTTTTCCCTGTTTTCCAATGTTATTTTTCAATAGAGAATGTAAATTCAAAGAAAATGTAATTAATTACATAAATCTGTATAAAATTAATAATTTAATCTTGCATTACATTTAAACGATTATGTTGTGTAAACCATTTAATGTACTGCTGTTCAAAAGCTTGTTTTCAATAATAGAAACCAGTTTGATTGCAAATAAGTGTATAATATTATTTTAAATTATTTGTCCTTTGCAAATTTTAAGTCATTAGTACAACACTAGATGCATCCTGAATGAGGAACAAAGCTGTAAATGATTCTAAAATGACCAAGAAAGGTGTGAACTATTGAGTATAAAGAAAATTTGTATGCAGAATTTGTCATATTTGGAGAGATTTGAGATCCAGTCTCAAGGCAGACATGAACAAAAAAATAGGTAAATAAATAATTACAGTATATTATTTATCACTTAATTTTTGACATATTGCATAATATTTTGTAATATTTAAATCTACATTGTACAAGTTATTATTGTGTATAAAATAACTAAAATTGTAAATGAGGCAAATGTTTTCAAACTTTTAAACTAAAGATTTTGGTTGATAACAAAATTACAGTCCTAATTCTAGACTCTCTAAGGGTTGCTGGGACTGTAGTTTAGTATCATCACAACAGTATAATGATCATGAATGTAGCGCATGCATTCATTCTGAAATGTTCAAAAATTGCAGATGCTTACTTTCAAATGTGCTTTAGGGGGCAGATAGCAACACAAGCTGATAAGTACAGGGTCTTATTTCCCATAAGCCCAACAATCATTGTAATCTGGTAGAGCAGATCATTTTTTAACACCATTTAATGATTTAATGACCATTTAACCATTTGACCAGTTAACCGCTTAATGATTATCGCACTGCGGAACTTCGGGGGAACGCTGCCAGGCAGAGTTTATTCCTCATGCCAGCTAGAGTTCATGCTTTGTAGAAAGGGAGGAGTTTCAGGAGTGAAAGGCAGATGGAGATTCAGAGTCTGTGAAATAAATAAATAAATAAGGCTTCTTCCCAGAATATCAATCCTGTACCTCATGTATGTGTGTATCCTGTAAAGAAACTCAAGGATCCAGTGTTTCCTTGAACATTGAAAATTACAGGGAAATTATAATAAGAAAGGCTGTGTACCAGCGATGTGCCCAAGTGCTGAGATACACAGTTAATACTGAAATTTCTACTTGAATATTTATTATGTTCCTTTACAGGAAGACTGAGAAAATATACAGACCAGCGATTCAGTGAGAGTTTTGACAGGACTGTAAAATGTGTATTTGTGAGTAAGTATGTATATTATGTTATGTTTTGCTACGATGATATGCATCAGTACCTCAATATGAATGTGTTACCAAGAAGGACAGCTTTGGCGCCGCATTTTTTTACTAACTGCTCTGGCTTATTTTAGCTAATTCTAGAAACAATGAAAAGATATTTCTCTGACAAACGTACATGTAGAAGACAATACCTTGTGTAGAAGACAATAAATTTTCATCATCCAGGGTTGTTCTGGTTAGCTCTGTTACCATATTAGCTAATCTGAAGAGGTAACTTCTGTACTCATTTGCCACGAAAACCTACTGATATCCCACAGCTAATTTTGGAGCTTTGCAACACCAGTGCTATCGCCTTAAAAAGTAAGCCTACAGCCCTATGTTAATTTCAGCCTATGTAGGTTTTTTCCTCTTCTTTTTCTTCTTCTTCTTCTTCTTCGTTCCTTCTTCTTCTTCTTCTTCTTCTTATTATTATTATTATTATTAATAGACAGAACTAGTGAATTTTAAATTTAGAGAAATTTGACACCACACTTTAAAAACTAGATTTTCAAGATGTGTGCTGAAGTACATAATAAATGCTTTCTGAGGGCAGCAGTGACAAAGCTGGAGACACCTGAGAAATGTCAGGCGTGTGATGTGGCTCTATAGAGCAGCAGTGCATACCAGCAGTAAGAGCACAGACAAAACCACCTACTGACAGTGCTGAGAGAAATGGTCACACACCTGTACATGTGGATCCAGTTTCCAGTGACTTTTATAAGTTGCCGAAGTGGTTGTTTGGGTTATTCATTCAAATGTGTTCTGTATGTTTGTAGATAGATAGATAGATAGATAGGTAGATAGATAGTTAGGTAGGTAGATAGATCGATAGATAGATAGATAGATAGATAGATAGATAGATAGATAAACATAGATAGATAGATAGACAGACAGACAGGCAGACAGACAGACAGACAGACAGACAGATAGATAGATAGATAGATAGATAGACAGATAGGTAGATAGATATTTTTTTGAAATTGTCAAAGAGAATTTCCAGTTTTGAGTTTTTCTGTGTTTGCATGTTGTTCTGTCTTACACATTGACTGCTTGAGTTAATGACTGGCATTACTGAAAAGCTGAGTTTGTGTTGAATCAAACACTAAACTTATATCACTTGATAGTGTAATATATCACCAAATTAGTCAGAATGCACATCCCTGTCGTACAGAGACAATCGTCAGCAGAGCCTTGTTGGATTATAGAAATTCTGAAAGTGGAGAGAGCTGCTAATGAGCATATAAAGGGTTAAGATGAAGGTGCTCTGTGGAATCAGCTTCAGAATCATGTGCAAAAGGTATATCCTTGCAGTTAAGAAGCATCTTAAGAATATGGCTACAGATGAAAGATTAGAGAGGCCGTGTTGGATTTGGACGTTATAAACACATTGATGAAGTGGCTGTGTGGAGCAGCTCTAGTGCTCATGTGGTCTGATGGCCAGGCTGTGCTCGGTGTGTGTGTGTATTGAGCTTGTGCTGCACACACTCCTCTTTGTCCACACTCTAACACTGACAGATGGAGAGACCACGTGGATCATGGCAGCACAGGGACCGAGGAAGGAAAAAGAGGAGAGGGAAGCGTGTGTGTGTGTGTTTAGTGCGTACACAGAGGCATATGGTAGTGAGGAGAGCGAGGGTTTCAGAGGGTGTCTGCTTGGCGTGTGTGGGTGTGTGTGTGTGTGTGTGTGTGTGTATATGCTGGTCTGTCAGACTGGATCACGCTCAATATGTGTGTTTCTGTGTGTGCTTGTGGTCGTAGTGCGGCTGTAAAACTGGCGCTCCGGTTTGAAGTGTGTGCGTGTGTGTGTGTGTGTGTTCAGTCAGGCCTGGATGACAGTGGTGTGTTTAGTATGCAGGGACAATGTTGCTGTTACTGGCAGACTGCTATGAAACCAACGCCGACCACGCTACAGAATAAGAATGATATCTCTCTCTCTCTCTCTTTCTCTCTCTGCCTCTCTTGTGCTCGCTCTTCCTCTGTCTCTGTCTTCCCTCTCTCTCTTTCTCTTTTACTTGTGTCTCTCTCTCTCTTGCTTCACTCTCTAATGTATTTCTTTCTCTGCTCTCACTTTCTTTATGTTTCCTCCTCTCGCTCTCTTTTTCTCTCCCCCTCTCTCTTTCTCTTTTTCTTTCCTCTTTGTCTCTCTTTCTGCCTTTCTTTTTTATCTCTTTCTCTGTGTTTTCTCTCTCTCTCCTTTCGTCTCTCTCTTTCTCTCGCTCTCTTTTTTTCTCCCTCCCTCTCTCTCTGCACCTCTAGTGAGGATAGGAGAGAGAGAAACTTTGGCCGTCTCAGCCACTCTGTGTTGCCATAGATACCGTGGCCCACAGCACCTTGCTGCCTAAATAAATGGCAGCCACAAGACAGGGAAGTGTGTGTGTATGTATGTGTGTGAGTTGGAGAGCTGGTAGAGAAGATGTTGGAGATGAGCTTCAGTCTTTGTTTTGATGTGTCTGGAGCTGCAGGGAGTGATGGGCAGAGGAAGAAACTAAATATCTGTTTTTTTTTTTCTAATTTCTGTTTTAATATTTGCATTTTAGTACAGAAGCTTATGAAACTGAGAAATCACATCCTCACTAAGAAAAGGTAATTTGTGTAAAACTTCAAAAAACATTCAGAGTTGAGCATCTGTCAACATCAAAATTCCTATTGGTTTGTCCATCATTCAAAGTTTTCTGATGATGGTGGTGAAATATATGGCTGTTGTAACAAAAGTCTTGTATTTTTAAAACAGTAACATTATAGGAGAAAGAAGACGTTCTTAACTTTAACGTACTTTAACGCAATTACATTTTATAATTACAGTAATCACTTTTTTATCCTATTGGCCCTTTAATGATGCAGTGTTTACTGTGTTGAGATGTTCATTGTTTAAAAATGAATTATAATATGCTTTCTGTTGCCACCAGAGTTGTGCCTGTGTGTGCAGGACGTGTTCTCAGGGCGTGAAGGGGATTTGGTTAGATAAGTGGCTGCTACACATCCTCCTTCTGCGTGGTTGTGTCAGAGAGCTCTTGCCCTCTTCTTTTCAGTTTCTCTCTCCCTCTGTCCTCCTACCTCTTCCTCTGTACAGAGGGAGAGAGAGGCTAAAACACCACTCCATTCCCACTCACACTGCTGAAATTCTGCCTCCTCTCCCCCACTCACACTGCTGAAACTCCGCCTCCTTCCCCCCACTCACACTGCTGAAACTCCGCCTCCTTCCCCCCACTCACACTGCTGAAGCTCTGCCTCGATCCACCCACTCACACTGCTGAAGCTCTGCCTCCATCCACCCACTCACACTGCTGAAGCTCTGCCTCCTCGTCCAACTTACACTGCTGAAGCCGCCTCCTTCACCCACTCACAATGTTGAAGCTCCACTTCCTTCCCTCACTCAAGCTCTGCCTCCATCACCCCACTCACACTACTGAAGCTCTGCCTCCATTGCCCCTCTCACACTACTGAAGCTCTGCCTCCAATGCCCACTCACACTACTGAAGCTCTGTCTCCATTGACCACTCACCTACTGAAGCTCTGCCTCTGTCGCCCCACTCACACTACTGAAGCTCTGCCTCCATCGCCCTACTCACACTACTGAAGCTCTGTCTCCATTGGCCACTTACCTACTGAAGTTCTGCCTCTGTTGCCCCACTCACACTACTGAAGCTCTGCCTCCATTGCCCACTCACACTACTGAAGCTCCGCTTCCATCACCCACTCGTACTACTGAAACTTTGCTTCTATTTCCCACTCACACTACTGAAGCTCTGCCTCCATCGCCAACTCACACTGCTAAAGCACCATCTCCTTCCCCTACTCACACAGCCGAAGATCTGCCTCCACCCCATTCACACTGCTGAAGTTCTGCCTCCTATCCTCACTCACACTGCTGAAGCTCCACCTCCATCCCCAACTCACAATGTTGAAGCTCCGCCCCCTTCCCCACTCACAATGTTAAAGCTCCACCTCCTTCCCCCACTCACAATGTTGAAGCTCCACCTCCTTCCCCAACTCACAATGTTGAAGCTCCACCTCCTTCCCCCACTCACAATGTTAAAGCTCCACCTCCTTCCCCCACTCACAATGTTGAAGCTCCACCTCCTTCCCCCACTCACAATGTTGAAGCTCCACCTCCTTCCCCCACTCACAATGTTAAAGCTCCACCTCCTTCCCCCACTCACAATGTTGAAGCTCCACCTCCTTCCCCCACTCACAATGTTGAAGCTCCACCTCCTTCCCCCACTCACAATGTTGAAGCTCCACCTCCTTCCCCCCACTCACAATGTTGAAGCTCCACCTCCTTCCCCCCACTCACAATGTTGAAGCTCTTCTTCTTTTCCACATTCTGCCTCAACACCTGTGTCTTCACTAGCCCAACAAAAAAGACAAAAGACAGCTGCCCTTCTCCATATGGCAGCGTCATACCACCTCATTCTCTCTCTCTCTCTCTCTCTCTCTCTCACACACACACACACACACACACACACACACACAATCCTTTATACACCCAGTTTCAGTGTAAGCTGCTCCTTGCTCCTTCTACCTTTAGAAGCCTGATACTCAAGTGACTGTAGTCTACATTAGAGGTGGGCAATATGACAGTGTTTTATTGTGATAACTTTTTTGCTTTAGCCGTATGCTTCTCTGAGCATGTCAGTGTTTAAAGAACACTGTTCATGTTTCATTTAAAAGAGAACATAATTCTGTTCAGAGGTTTTTAATGACAGTTTTTAAATATGGCACTACTGCTGCATTTTTTCTATGTGTCAAAATACCCTGATGCATTTTGTGTCTTGTGAAAATAAAGATCTACACTACACCAGGGGAGTAAATCTCTCATAATAATTCAATTCAGTTATGATTATTTATGAAATGATTTACTGTGTTATTAAAATTTCACCACCATTGATCTATCTGTGCTCCACCTACATTTGAGTCTGCTGGTAGGGGCTGTCAACTTATTTTGTTAATCTGCCAATTTATCTTGTTAATCTGTTTATGCTTTTAACAATAAGCTCCTTCATGAACGTAGGACTGACTGCCAAATAAAAAAACAATATTGTTTATTCAGATTTTTCCTCTTGGTGTTTTCTTGGTTGAATTTCAGTTGGCCAGGACTATACTGGAAGATTCTCTGAAGACAGAACACTGACAAAAATCTCATTCAACCCACTGATACGTTGTACTGCGCAACTCAACAGTTTTTATCAAATACTTAAATTATTCAAGTCAGACCAAGTTAGCCGAGACTTTGTGGCCATAAAACCCCTCACAAATGTTATACAGACAAATACTATGACAGTAGGGTCAGTTCATGCAGGTGAGGTTTGAGTGAAGCTGAATAAAATCATTATATTTTTCATTAAAACAAAAAGTTTTCACTTAATTGCTGAAAACGTGTTTCAGTAGTGATAATTCTCAAGAATTCACACTGATGTTCAGACTTTGGGACAAATTTACTTCAAAACAGTGGGATCTAACTGCTCACCATGTGGCCATGAGGGACAGGGATCCAGTCTCACTTCCTGCTCTAAAATGCATGCCTGTGGCTAAAATAAGACTAAAACCCTGTTTCTGTAATGACATGAAAAAAAATGGGACAGCATTTTTGTATAATGATAATAGACAGACAGACAGACAGATAGATAGATAGATAGATAGATAGATAGAGAACAAATACATAAATAAATAAATAATTTTTATAATTCTCTATATAAAATGCCATATTTAAGTGTGTTCCTTGTGTTAACTTATTTTCACTTAGAAAATCTACAAAACATAATTAAACTCTTCTTTTTGACTGTATTCACAACAGTGGCATCTCTGCCACAGAAAGCCTGGTGAGGCAAAGTAAACTGTAGGGGCAGCAGCCGACGCGTCATTGAAACTACGCACAAACATGATCTAAACACAAACACACTCCATCAGTGAAATCACAATTCACAAATTAACGTAACGTGGTGCAGGAGGTAGTGGAAATGAAGACAGGAATATATGATGACGACATTAGATCACCAAACCTTGTTATACAGCATCTTATTACAAATCCAATGCAGGGAAACACGCTTTTCGGGCATTAGGAATAACACGCCTTGTAATAATGCAGAATGACACACCAGTGACGTTCACTGCTTGAAAAGAATAGATGAACGACGATTTTTCATCTGGGCAAACTTGTCAGAACTTTTCTCCCAAAGTCCACCAATCCATGATTGAATTCAAGAGACAGCATAGCAAGTGCATAAAAGGGCCCCACAGCTGGTTATTGAAAGCGCGTTGAACATGCGCAGCGTGTTTTTTAACTGCTCACTTGGTTAGATGAACACTAATGGGCCAGCCCCGCGCTCACCAAAGGAAGGCTGCTGGGAGAAGTAGGTAGCCTACTGGCATTTACACAACAGGTACAGGAAGATATTTGGAATGTATCGGACAGCGCTACCATTGTCACATGTAATAGATGCGCAACAATGTTAGTTACGAAGAAAAAAAAAGTATATTAGTTGTTATTCTGAATTATTGATCAGTGATGCTCCACAGCGACATCTGGTGGGGCCAGGCACCTAATGTAGAGATGGCACTGATTCACAAGATTAAAGATGATTTCACTTGCTTAGAGATCTCTTTTGCAGTGCAGGCAATAAAATGGTTTCTTTTTTAGTGAAAATACCCCAATGCATAGATCAGTTATCAAGTATAATCTTCTTACTGATTATAAACCTCTGTCATTTCAGAACCAATGCAGTTGAATCCGCACCTTCAGACTGATGTATCACAGTGCACTGATGCATTTTATAGCACTCTATACCACATATGCAGACACTCTCTCTCTCTTTCTTTCTCTCTCTCTCATAGTCTTGTCAGTGTGTTGAGTGTGGTGTCACATTCACTTCATCTTCATGGTGATTTAAGAGAGCTGTGTTGTCAGACTGGGGTGTCACGGCTCTCTCTCTCTCTGCATGTAGGAATATGTATTGTGGCATTATACGTCTGACTGTCAAGCATTAGGACGCCATCGGTGTAATACAGGGAAATTCTCCTGCACACACGTCTGGGAGAGAGAGACTCAGAACTGTCGAAGTTGGAGAGAGAGAGAGAGAGAGAGAGAGAGAACGCAAAAGAGGCGGATGAATTGTCTTAAAGAGATGCTAGCACTCGAAACACTCACTGACAAGCGGAGAGGAGAGTGAGAGAGCGAGCGAGAGGGAAGGAAAGAGAGAGAGTAGACAGAGAGAGGGAGAGAGATGAGTTAAGAAGCTTTGAGGAGGATTAGGTGCAGAATTTAACTTTTTTGTAGCCAGAGACGTCTTCTTGGGGCAATTTGCCTTGAACGCTGAAACATGGTTAATCCCTTCTTAAAAGAGCATAATCCAAGCAACCCTGCTACCTGATCCACAGCACAGAGAGAGAGAAAGAGAGAGAGAGAGCAGTGGCACTGCTACTGACACCTGCACGCAAGCACACACTGCAGAGAGAAAGAGAACAAGCACTAAATGTGGCACTTATTTGCTTATCCACTCTTTTTATTCACATAATGCACAGTATTGGGAGTGTAACGATGCACATGTTCAGGTTTGAGAAGATTTTCGATTTGGATGTTAAAATTAAAAACGTAAGTTGCATGTCCTTCTACAACAGTGCTGAAACATGACTGTTGGAGCTGGGCCCGCAATTCAGGACATACATTCAAGGTCAAGGTCAAAACATGAGAAAAATCCAACCCCAAGATAACGCTCATTTCTGCTAACAGCCCAGTGGAACTCTAGTAGTTTGTTAGCGTTAGGCCAACAGCGATTCACATGAACAAATTTTTAGGCTCTCCTAGATTAAACATTTGAATATATCTATTCAGACATTCTATGTTTACTTCAAGCTTGTAACAGCACATTAGCCTATAATTTACCTTGAGGCCTGATTTAGAGCTGCTGCCGCTGTTTTCCATTTCTAACAACTCACTGAATAGTCAGCTGCTCATATTAGGTCAGTGAGGTGATGTTTTTTCCCTCACAGCATCAGTCCCGCCCAGTGGAAATCAAAATGTGATTGGTTTATTCCTCTGTCATTTCATAATTGTACTGATGGTTAATCTAACATGTTAGGACTTCTCTTCAGCTCTTGAAGTCATAACCAATAGGAGAGCTCACTTAGCTCAGGGGTCGGCAACCCAGAGGTTAAGAAGAGCCATTTTGTCGTTTCACCAAAATCAAAGCATCTTGGCAGCCACAACATTTTATGTCCATTTTACCATCTTGGCTGTAAATATGTCTCAGTATGTGCTAATGTCCTAGTACAGGCTAAATATATAATATAAATGAAAATGCAGACTTGCTTTGCTCTGCTTTAAGCTTTAGCTCAGATACAGCCACTTTTCTGGCATCTCTGGCAGGAAACTCTTCCTCAAAAGTAGAACTGTTTCTTGTAAAATGGCTCTCAAGTTTGACTTTTTACAAGGCTGAAGTCAAATTCTCATTCGCCAGCTTCTTGTTCAAGTTTTCCCATTCCACCATAGATGGAGCCTGAGGCGCCAGAATGTAACTGCTGCACCTTTTAAGGTGGAACGGGACAATTCAAACGAGAAGCTGACAAATGAGAAGCTGACTTCAGCTTTGCGACTTGTTAGTGTTTGACAGTTTCTCGTTGCAGATTAAACGTATCAGGAAACCAGCTGGAGTGATTATAAATGCAAATAGTCCATCCGTCTCTAAATTATTGATGTTTATCTTACATCTTTCTCTTTGCCCTTTTGTTAGCTACTAGCTAGGCCAGATTGTTGTCATTGCCATGGTGACCAGCATTCTGCACATCAATCTTCAGGATTAAAGGGGATAATTAGCAGATATAGGCTACATTAACTCCAGCATTTAAGACCATTTATTGTTAAAAAACTGTGTTAGAACGATCAGCAGAGCTTTATTTCACTGCAGTGTAGGATTGTTTTATTTTTACCTAAAAATCTAGTTCTGCTGTGGAGCCGCAACAGGACAGTAAAAGAGCCGCATGTTGCCGACCCCTGGCTTAGCTAAATCTACCTTGATACCACGGAGAAAGATTCCTGCTGGCTGTTTCAAGAATTTAACCCTTTTGTTTCCAAACTTAACAATGAAACAAGAGTAGGACTATAAACTTGCAGAATTTAAGTACAAATGTTTGTGATCCACAATAAATGGTCCAACATCAGCACCGGGCCTCACTAATGCTCTTGTGGCTGAATGCAATCAAATCCTCATAGCAGTGTTCCAACATCTAGGGTAAACTCTTCCCAGAGGAGTAGAGTCTGTTACTGTAGTAAAGATGAACAAACTCTGTATTAATACCCTTGATTTCAGAAGGAATACTGGATCAGCAGGTGTCTACAAACTTCTGGACATGGAAGGCTGGCTGGGTTCCCCTCTGTTAGACACTCGCTGGTCCCCATGCTGACAGATTGATAGTGTGAGCTTCCTGGAGTGTGTGTGTGTGTGTGTGTGTTTGATCTGAAGTGCTTTCTTGCTTTAGAAGTTGACACAGAGCAAGAGAGCAAACAGAAGATCTATCAACACTCAGCATCTACTGTGCTTAGAATGTGTTTGCTCAGGATTGTGTTTGTGTGTGGGTTAAGCTAGACACTTGTTGCTAATATATTTAGCTTAGCAGGCACACAAGAGACATGTCTCTCTTGTGGCGAGACGATTTTATAATGTTCCATTCAATTTTGTACATTTATCAATAATGTTGCATTCAGGGGTGCAGACTAAGAATAAAGAGTCAGAAAAATAGCTTGTGTAGAAGATGTAGGACCTGACCAGTTTATTGTTTTGTTTATTGTTATTTTTGCTTTGAAATATATTTTTGTCTATGAAAGAATCATTCATGTCTTAGGTTACATTCATACTACCATGTTGAAGTGGCACAAATCTGATTTTTTGCCCTATTGTGACTCAGATCTGATGTTTTCAGGGCTGTGTGGACGCGCAAATCTGGTGTTTTCAAATCCGACCTGAGTCACTTTCATATGTGGTCCTAGATCGGATACGTGTCCAATTTGTGGCCATGCGACCTTAATGTGAACGCTCACATCGGAATTCATGTGCTTTTTTTCCACTGTACGTCATCATTCAGCGTTTCTATGGCAGCAGCACCGAACAGGAGTTAAAGCCTGTAAACGGTGAAAAAAGCAGCACATCTCACCTTTTTCACCTTCGTCTCGCTCTAATAATGAACAGCTGAGAGCTGATCTGAGTTAATTCGAAAGCTCGTTCTGCTCGTTTGTTTGCTGATGATGCACGTGATTCATCCACGTGACTTTACTGAGTAGGATGTGCGTGTGCGAGTCATTTCAGGACGCCGGTTCGTTCACATTAATGACAGATTTGAATCACTTACCTAAACAAGTGTGAACCATTGTGTCAGAGAGATCGGATTTGAGCAAAAAATCGGATTTGAGCAATGTCCAATCATTATTTCATCATAGTTTGAAGGCTGATTTTTGCTCCTGAGTGGTTAATTCCTGTTTTAAACTATCCTTTATGGTCAGAACATGACAAACACTCACCAAACAGTGGAACATTTCACAAATCTGTCTTTGGATAGCGGGAGGAAGTTTCTGGTTGGCTGCTTTACCAGCTGGAAAAGCACGAACGCAGTTTTTGTACTATTCATAATTTAAGAAAGAAAACAGATTGTTTTTAGCTGTCTGGTGACGAGTGCTAGGCTATCTGGTTACAAGTGCTAAACTGTTTAGTTTCTCAACAATGTCAGCTTAATACGAACAGCACACACTAGCTGGGTCGGTAGATCAGTGATGGATCACACCTCCTTACTGCCATCACTCCTACCACATCCAGGTCAGAGTATATCACACCAGCTAGCAGATGACTGGATTTCTTTATAGTAATTTGAGGGATGGACCGCAATACATCTGACGCTCGCTGTGTAAAAGCTTTAACTGCAGTGTGAATCTGTAACACTAGACAAACACAGAAATCAGTGTTTTGTGTCTTGTTTGATCTACAGTAACATCAATTCACCGTGTTGTGCGAGTGACAGAGCGCTGCTTCAAGTTAGCCAGCTGCTAAAATCAGCTAGCCTGGGAAGCTAGTGTTTTCCCACTCTCCAATGCCACACAGCTTCCTCAGTTTACTTTCGTTTAAATCAGGGCTGTAACTTGCATGAACCCACTTCTTTCTTTCATTTTTGTTGGTTGCAAATACACTAATACTAAAATATGACTGTTTGAGCGATGTAACACAGTGCTTTAGTTGAGAGGAGCAGACATGATTTAACGCTGCTAAAGCTGGTTAGGATGTGAGTTCACTGTAGGACAGTATAGTTACGCCACTTATCTCATCACTCACACTTGGTCACAGGAGAACAGATGGCCGATCGCTCCACTCAAACGGGAAATGTATACCTCCTCGTTTCAGACGTTGCTAAAGTATATTTGGCGACTCATTTTACTCCTTGACCCCCTCCCTCTCTAATCATGTTGAAAAACTTGGAAGTGCGCCCTCTCATGGCGACAGCAGAGTAGTGTTGCTTTACTTGCAGTTAAAAACGCCACCATGGCTGTCGCTAGAACGTGGAAGTGTGGGAATGCTTTATTATATCGAGCATTTATCAAACATTTCTTATATTTCTATCGAGGAAAGTTATATCGCAATAATTATCGTTATCGTTTTATCGCCCAGCCCTACTTGTATGCAAGTCTTTACAAAGACTTGTAGTATGGCAATCACAGGTTCCTCACCTTCATTATAATAGTATAAAAAAAAACACGCATATAAAAAATGTGCATATCTAAGATTTAGCCTGACAGTAACTTGTTATACAACAGGAACTTTTATGTGAAGATAACCAATGGAAAAAATAAAAATTAGCGCTTAATAGCTCCTTAAAATCAGTCTTGGTCACTGTTTTCACACTGGTCAGGCACCATTGAAAATGGAGTGTTGTTTGTTAGTGTGGTCAAACACTGTAACTCAGACTGAGAGACTGTATGCTAATACCCAGTACTCCCAGTGACCCCTTCTGAGATCAGTTTGAATACTTGTTTACCTCCAGATCTTCAACACTTGGCAACATCATCTGTGGATTCTGCAGTGTCATTTATTTGTAGTGTAATATTTTTCATGCTTAATTAGAACCTGTCTCAGTGTGGTGACCTCGTCTGGCTGCTCGTGTTGAGCTGCTCCTGTCTGGGTGAGCCAGTTTCTTCATAGTCTTTCATTAGCAGCTAAACTCAACTCAGCTCACTGAGCCTCTACTGGACCTTCTGCTTAACCCTCGAAACTTGAACAGTTTGTTAGTTGCTTAATCGTTTACAGTAGTTACTGAATTTATTATAGGAGTTACTAGGACACCTACTATGTTATTCGTTATCAATAGCAAAACTGATACCTGAACTTCAGTACTGACTCCTGTCCCGTAATTGCAAACCAAAAGGGGGTGTGGCTTCAAACAGGAATGAGTGTACTGAAATTTGTTATTGAATGAGATGGAATATTGTGAGACTCTGTGGTATTGAATCATTAAGATGGCACCATAAAAATATTTAATTTTAATACCTCCCTCTAGAAGTTATTTGTAGTAGTTACTGAATAATGAGTTCTGAGATGAACACCTTGTACCTTCGGCTTATTCAGTTGTTAAGTCTGAAGTCTTATTATTTAGTTCTGTTATGACTTATTTAGGACCTAATATGTAAGTTATGTAGTTATGAGACTCGGGATCCCAGAGGGTTGTAACTGAATAATAAACCAAGAGTTTAAGGTTATGAATCCCCGTAAGTGGAATTTCTTTTCTTTTCTTTTCTTTTCTTTTCTTTTCTTTTCTTTTCTGTTACTCTTTCTACTGTTTCTGTCTCTCTCTGTCTCTGAAACCTGACCAGAATGTCTCGCAGCTTTGCTATCCACCCACTCACCGCCTGAAGACTCCTAGAGAGAGAGAGAGAGAGAGAGAGAGAGTACTTAGATACTCCTGGAAGCACCAACCACTAGAGTGTGTGTGTATGTGTGTGTGTGTGTGTGTGTGTGTGTGTTATTGAGGAGGTGTGGTGGTTTATTCCTCTCCTCTGTCATTAGAGCACGCTGGGAGCGCTGCGGCAGCTCCCTCACACACACATACACACACACACACACACATAGACACACGCACTCTCAGGGCTGTGTTGGTGTGAACATTGAGGGCTGATGATGGAGATAATAGACATTTCCATGGCAGTGTTTGGTGAAGTGAAGGTTTGACTGTATGAGAGCGAGTGAACAATATCAGAGCTGAACAGATTCAGTCGACTTACAGTGGAAATAAACATTTTCATAAGACAAATAAGAAGCGAAGACAACATGTAATGTCATTTCTGATTTTCTTGTATGTTGAGTCTGAGTCTCTCTGTGTCTCTACGAGTCTCTGTGGCTCTCTGGGTCTCTGAGTCTCTCTATGTCTCTGAGTCTCTCCGAGTCTCTCTAGGTCTCTCTGAGTGCTCCGTCTTATTTCACAGCTAAACTGTCTCTCGATTTTGACCCAATAAGACAGTAAACAGAGGCACACCAGCTGGTCGTGGAACATGTGTGTTTTCCTGGCAGCTCTGGACGGTCACTGACGGGTCGGTCATGAGGCGGCACCACCCGCGTCACTATTCTTAGCGTGCTTTATCGCTGCGTTGGACAGTTTGATGGAAGCCAGCTTTGCTATCAGGCACCGCAGTGGCCACCTATCAGGGAGGACCTATTGTCCTCCAGGCAGTGATAAGGACGGCACGGCCGGGCCGAGCGCGGTTCTGCCGTTTATCTGCTGCTTCCACTCTGTTTGTCTAAAGCGCAGAGACGTAATGCTGGGCACAGTTAGCGAGCAATGGCCAGCGTGGGTGTGCAGGAACAGATGCTGCTTTCATTCACACCTGCACACGGGCTTTGTTTGCACTAACTTTAGCTTCTTGATGCGCATTGGAGAGAAGATGGTTATTCCCATGACCTTTGACCTTTGCTGTATAATACTTTTTTTTTTTTTTTGCTATTTAAATATTCACATAGTTTTCAAATATTCCAATGAGAATTTTTAATAAGGGAACCTAGGAAGATTTAACAATAGCAGCTCAAATATGAGATGGTGCACATGTGGCCTTTTGGCTGATTTAGTGATTTATCTCTGTGTTTTAGGCATGTATGATTTTAATTTTATTAAAGACAGTTTTTTTCAAATCTGCGTATTTTAGTCCTTGATATGTAAATAAATTTTGATCTGCAATTATTCATTTAGAGAAACTCACCGTTTACTTACTCTAACTGACTCTAAGCACAATGCACTGATTTCTTTACAGTGGTGGTGATAGGAACCAGGAGTCACAATGTCAACAATGCAAAAATATTTATTTACTCTCCAAAACAACCACAGAAACAACATGACAGTTGTTAATGGTAAAATAGTGGTAAATCTGGTCAATTCTTTGGGTATTATTTTGCCTTATGAAAGTTTTGGCTTGCCTGCCCTCCATGAATGTATTCGTGTAAAATATGTATTTTAGGCCCAAAGCTATCAAAACTATCATAAAACAGTATCTCAGGCATCAGGCAGTGCATTTCATGTAAAACTTTCTGTGAGGTGGCTTTCAGAGTCATTAAACACTTCAGACATTTGGTTTGTCCTTCAGCCCATTCATCATTGGTCAGTTTCTGACCACAAGACTGTTTAATTTGAGTGACTGACATGGTATTGTTGCTGTTTTACACACATCACACATTGTTCTTGCTGCTTAACTTCAGTGTCTTGCAGTATTTACAGCTTCTTGCAGTTGAAACGGATATTACAGTGATTATGAACTACTCTGACAGTGGTGTAAATGGAGCACAGTGAGCTAAAATAGCCTTAAAGTCAACCTACAGGTGTCCTTTTTAACCGTGTTCGTTCATGTCTGCTGTCATATTAAGCACAATTCGTCATATCAATGGAAAGACAAAAGTCTTCCTGTAACCTTCCGTCAAAATGTAGTCACTTGTGCCAGCCTCTGAAATGTTTTCATTTCATCAGTCTTCATGTTATTATCAGAAATATTCTTATCAGAATACAACATGAATTTGGCAATAAATAAGTGAATAATAAAAATCTGAAATTTTAAACAAGTCAAGTCAAGTCAAATTTATTTATATAGCAACAGATGTTGTTACAAAGCAGCTTTACAAAGAATCCGGGTCCACATCCCCAGTGAGCAAGCCTTGGCGACAGTGGCAAGGAAACACTCCCTCAACAGGAGGAAGAAACCTTGAGAGGAACCAGACTCAAATAGGGGAACCCATCCTCCTCTGGTCGACACCGGATAACAGCACAGACACAAAACAATATAAGTGGATACAGTTTTACATCACTGTGCAGTGCGCCGGCCGCATCAGTCACGTCAGACCCTCTTAGGACAGGCAGCCGCTCAGCTCAGGGAAAAAAAGGGGGGGGGGATAAGAGGGACATAGTTAGGAAAACAAATTAACCAAAGGCTCGACTAAACAGGTAAGTTTTTAGCCTAGACTTAAAGATGGAGGCTGTGTCTGAGTCCCGAACACAGACTGGTAGGCTATTCCAAAGCTGGGGGGCTTTGTATGAAAAGGCTTTTCCTCCTGACGTAACTTTATTTATGCTGGGTACTAATAATGAGCAGCACCCTGTGATCTAAGTGGGCGTGTCGGTTGATAATAGGAAATAAGGTCACTGAGGTACTGAGGAGCAGGCCATTCAAAGCTTTATATGTCAGTAGAAGAATTTTATACTCAATGCGGAATTTAACTGGCAACCAATGTCAGGTACACAAAATTGGGCAATGTGGTCAAATTTCCTGGTTTTGGTGAGAACTCTGGCTGCAGCGTTCTGGACTAACTGAAGCTTGTTAAGGTTTTGGCTGGAACAACCAGAAAGCAGAGTGTTACAGTAATCTAACCTGGATCTAATCCTGTAGCGACAGTGCATTTCTTAATTTAGCGATGTTATGCAGGTGGAGGAAAACTATTCTGGTAATATTGGCAATATGCTCATCAAAGGCCAGACTGGGATCGATCGTGACACCAAGGCTTTTTACAGATGTGCCTGGTGAAATTGAGAAATTATCGAGTTTAAGAGTAAACGTAGGCAGATTATCCCTAGCAGCTTTTGGACCCTGAAGAAGAACTTCTGTTTTTTCCGAATTTAGTAAGAGGAAGTTACTTGCCATCCATTCTTTAATGTCTTTGACACAGTCCTCTATCTTATTAAGTTCGATTTTGTCCTCTGGTTTAGCTGAAATATATAATTGTGTATCATCGGCATAGCAGTGGAAACTGATGCCATGTTTTCTAATGGTGGTACCTAGTGGTAAACAGCGTGATACACATGATCAACACACATTGTGCTTCCTTTCATCTGTACAAACAAAACAAGTATGTCTATTTTTTGCGATTTGTATATTTTGGCATCATTTGAGCTGTGCAGCAGGTCTTTACACTGTATGAAAATGATGAATGGACCAATAGAAATGCCCAAACATTGCTTGAAAGAAGATCTCTTTAGATTAATGTATGTTAAAAGTAAAGAACATTGTTGCCCTCTTGCGCAAGGTTGCCAATTTGGACAGGGAGGATGTAGTTTTACTGTGTTTATCTTAGAATTGATCATTTGTAATGTATTACTATTATTCATAACTTTTTCCTAATTAAAATGAATGAAGCCTTAATTCTTTAATTCTTGCTTACAAATGAGTGTGACTGAAGTGGGCCGGGGGTCCCGTTAAGACAGTTGATGGCTGTGTTGAGTGTTTTTTTTCACCTGAGGGTCAAGGTCATGTTCTCTCATTGTTGTTTGGAGAGGAAACATTGAGAGAAGAGACAGATCTCAATGATCAGGCTGGATTGAGTTGGAGAAGGAGCCAGACCAACAGTCCCGACTGTGTGTGTGTGTGTGTGAGTTTTTCTTTGGGCTCTTCCTATCTCTTTCTGCTCCGCTGTACAGCTTTATATTTTTATTTCACAAACACACACACACACACACACACACACACACACACCTCCTATCCAGTGAAGCTTAACGGAGCCAAAGATAATTCACTTTGCACACTAACTTTCAATTTGGCTCCTCTCCTCCCTACAGCCCCCCTCCCCCCTCTGTAAGGCGCTCTCCTGTGTCTATCACACACACACGCAGCTTCAAGGCAAAATTCAATCACCGACTCTGTGTGTGTGTGTGTGTGTGTGTGTGTGTGTGTGTGTGTGTGTGTTGCTGCATGCGCCACTCAACATCATGTGGTTTTAAGCCTAGACTTCTGCAGCCTGTCCTAAATACAGAGAATAAATGCCTTCCTCACATCAAGTGTCTTTCTTCTCTGTCTCTCCCTCTGTCTCTCTTTTCTGTTCTCTTTTTCTTTGTCTATCCCCTTCTTCTCTCACTCTTGTTGTTTTCCCTCCCATTCTCTCTCCCTCTTTCTCTCCCTCTCTCTTTACCTCTCTCCCTCTTTTTTCTTTACCTCCTCACTCTTTCTCTATCTTTCTTTTTTGCCTCTTTCTCTCTCTATCTTCCCCTTTTCTCTTCCCCCCTCTCTCTTCTCTCTTATTCCCCTTCTCTCTTTCCATCTCTCTCTATATATGTGTATCTCTCTCACTCTCTCATTTCTTTATCTTGTTTATTCGTTATCTTTCTCTTCCCCCTTTGTCTCTCTCTCTCTCTCTCTCTCTCTCTCTCCTTCTCCTTTCTCTCCCATTTCTCTCTTTCCTTCTCTGTCCTTCCCCCCTCATTCTTTCCTTCTCTCTGTCTTCTTTCTCTCTCTCTGTCTCTCTGCCCCCCCCACACCCTCTCTCTCTCTCTGTCTCTCTCTCTCTCTCTCTGTCTCTCTCTCTCTCTCTCTCTCTCTCTCTCTCTCTCTCTCCCTCTCTCTCTCTGGAAACAGGCAGAAATGATCCATTACCACTAATGAATTGATTCAATTGGGCATAATAGACTCATTTATCTATCAAAGAAAAGCCAATTCATGTTGAGAGAGCGAACGAGAGGGGGGGAGGGAAAGAGAGAGAGAGAGAGGGTGGGTGGCGGGTGGCAGCGAGGGGGGACAGCAGTCCAGGTATAAGCGTGATCCCCAGTGCAGAGAGAGAGAGATAAAGGAGAGGATGTTTAACGGAGAGACAAAGAGAGAGAGAGAGACAGAGAGGGGGAATCATATGTAGTAAAAGAAGTGTACGTGTGTGTGTGTGTGTGTGTGTGTGTGAGGCGTTCAGGCGAGAGAGGGAGGCAGGAAGGGGGTGGAGAGAGAGGGAGAGAGAGGTGTGGAGTGTGTATGTGTGTTTCTGCTTCAACCATGTCAGCTTTTGTCTGAGGCATGCGGTGAGTAAAGACGAGAGCACGTCTGTGTTAAGAGAAATAAAGAGCTCTCTCCCTCTCTCTTTCTTTCTCTCTCTCTCTCTCTCTCTCTCTCTCATTATATATTATTTCCATACCTAATATATATACATACTATTATATGGCTTCCCCGTTGCAAATAAACAAGTATCTCAGTTTTGTTTATATTTTTATTTTTTACATTATTTGAGCACAGCTGTTCTTTACATTGTGTGAAATTTCATGATGAATAGACCAAAAAGTAAAGTACTTTTTTGCCTTCTGCTGTAAAGTTTGTTTGTTCGTTTGTTTTTGTTATAAACTCTTTCATGATTACCTGAGTCTGATATCCTCATTTAAACCAGGTATATTGGGTGTAGGTCAGTGTTACTCAAGCATGTCTTTGTGGAAATTTTGGTGCCTGTGGTGTGGTTTTCATTATGTTTACAGATTCTGGTCACAGAACTGATTAAGTTTGTGATCCAGTGCAGATTTATCATTCTCTACTTCATAGGTTCTATTTAAAAGTGTGTTTATTCATTTTTAACAAACATTCAGTTAACCCTTTAAATAAAAACAAACCTACACTTTGAAATGCAACCCAAAATTTTGTTATCTCAAGGTAATACGCCCCCTTTATGGTGTCTTCAAGAGCCCCAAGGCTACTGTTATGTTATGAAACATGCCGGTTTTGATGTGATGTCTGTCTTTATGAGGCGAGGCCTCTTGTACACGCATTACATCTGCGTGGCATGGGTGACGTGGAACATCTTGCTTTTCATTTCAGCTCCTGTGTTAACAGATTATTCATAAAGTCTGCGCACACAACACTCAACAAAATACAAAGAAGCCAACTCAAACACAATGAAAATGGAAGAAATGGAGCAAAACAAAGAATAAATACAATAAAACATTCTATAATTCTATAGAAATCCTTTCCATATAATTTCTTTCTCTCTGTAATTCACAGCCATGTCAAACAGTCAACATTTTGTGCCCCATACACATTTACCAGTAGATCTGTAGGCTTAAAACAATTACACAATCCCCTGACAGAAAACTCCAAAGGGTAAGTAAATCCAGTGTGCATTAAATGCAACCTTCTTTACATTTGGCCAACACTCTTATCCAGAGCAACTTACAATTTAATCACTTTACACAGATATGCAAAGGCACTGTTAGGAGTCTGGCCCAAGGACTCTTATTTTTATAGCGTAGGGTGCTTACCCAAGCAGGGGACTGAACCCCAGTCTACAGCATAGAAAGCAGAGGTGTTACCCACTACACTCTATCAACCATTAATGCAACAGAATGGACAACACAAGCTCCAATTGTGGAGCTACAGAAACATTAAATCAGCTGTTTTGTTGTGTTTGATTTGTTTTATTACTCAGAAATAACAGAAATGGGAAATCGGTATGTTTTGTGTCTGTGTCCGAGTAACTAAAGCTGCCTCTTCAGATGAGCTATTGAGCTAACACTAACTTGGGTGCTGATCAGGACTTGTCGTCTTCTACACATTAGCTTGATTACTTAGCTTAGTTAGAAAAAAAAATGTGCCAGAACTGGCTGCCTTGTCAGTCATGTCTTGAAAAACCCCTTTGGTGTCATGTTCACATTCTCTTCCTCTCTCTTCTGTTTCTGTTTCATGTTTTCTCCCTCTCCTGTTTCATAGTAGCAGAGTACAAATGTACTCACAAAACATTTTACAGTCTTGTTAAGACGTAAAATCTGCATTTCCCTGAATTGTTATCCTGCTTATTTTCTCCATCTTCCTCTAATGAAATGTAACAAATACCTCAATAATGATTTCAGTGTTCACATACTGGCGCTTCAAATGGTTACCGGAGTATTCAAGCAAAAACAGTCTGTTTTGAATGCCTCCTTGTCATGATGTCACAACCATGAACACATTTACATGTGTCCGACAATTTGAAAATGTCATGTAAAAATGATTTACGTATATAAAGCTACACAAATGTTATAAGGGTACTTCAGGAAGAACAACTCAAATCTAAGGAAACTGCAGAATGTGGCAAAATTTGTCCTTTAAAAATTTGTCTCCAGCCCCGACTCCATCTTTTCAGACACTTTACTAGAAAGCCATAACAGGTACATTTGCCTCTTTGGCCTGTAATAAAATAAGCCCGTTTTACCCCACCCCCACCTCAGGGCTTCCCCGGCTGTTCTGCCCCCTCTTGACCTCTCAGACCCGGGCTGATGGAGCTCTTTGTTGGCCCATGTATGCGGCGGGCTGGAGCAGGCTGATAACGGGGCGAGCGAGAGGAAGATAGCCCTCCAAAGGGGAGTGATAACACGGCACAGGAGTGAGAGGTGAGCGGAGAGGGAGAAAAGAAAGAGATGGGATAGCGCTCCTCTGTGGCAAGTGAGTTGTCCATCGAGGAAGCGGCGAGATGCCGGACACGGTCCAGATGGGTTTAGAGAGAGAGAGAGAGAGAGAGAGAGAGACGTGAAATACCAGACCCTACCTCCTTCAGATTTCAGTAGCGTCTAGATCCCTGGCTGGGCGTGAGCTGCATGACAAATGAACAGCGTATGATGAGATGGGCTTGGTATGCACAACTCATTCTAACAAATACAATGGCACAAAGGATGATTTAACCAAATAACTGGTGTAAGAAAAAGACAAGAGCATTCCTTTATCACTACGTGGAGGGTCTGTCATCACGGTTATGTCACATGTCACGTTATAAAAGCAGCCTGAAATAAACTGGAAATGAGTTGTACAATTGAAAAATGAGGATGTTTTATATCCTTTTTGTGTTTTTGCCTGATTCTGTTCGTGTTCAGTTGGTTCAGTCTGTTAAAGTGGGATGAAGGCTTTAGTAAACAAGGGAATGAGAGCTCGGGTAAATGTGATAAACAGTGATTAGACTTATAAGGTATCTTAAATATGTAAATAAATACAGATTATTAGTAACTAACATAGAGGGGGTATAGAATGTTTTTGAAACACAACATGACATACTCATACTCATTGACCATTTTATGACCAGTGACCATATTGCTGCACTTTGTAGGTTTACAATTAGTGACAGCAGTCCATCTGTTAATGCACAATATATCAGCCCCCCTCTCCCACATCCATCAATGCAAAGGGCCCACCTTAGGACCACCATTAATCAGATATTATTTGTGAGTGGCTCGTTCCCAGCACTGCAGTGGCGCTGACATGGTGGTGTGTTTGGTGCTGGTACGGGTGTAATAGACACAGCAGTGTTTTTACACGTCAGTGTCACTGTTGGGGTGAGAGTGGTCCACCACCCAAACGCCAACAGCGCCCTGTGATGAAGGAGTGTCACAAATTGTGACAGAGTATTTCATGTGATGATTCCATTGTTTTGTACCCCCATTATTACCAGAGGTAAAAAGAGGGACAGATGTGGAGAGAAACTGCAAAATCAAAAAGAGAGGCTTGTGTCTCATGCATACCACTGATCTGTATGTGTAAATTGCGTTATACATAAACTTGTATTTATATTAGTGTGTTAGGACTCTTATGGAAGTTTGCATGTTTGGCCCCTCCTGCTGTTTTTTTGTTTTGTTTTGATTTGATTTTTTGGCCAGTTTTCTCCCCAATTTAGTCATTGCAGGTTCCACCCACTCATTAGGTCTCCCCCTGTCACACGATGCCACCAAGCTTAAAGGCGGGCGGTGGGGGGGGGGCAACATCAGCTGACAGCTGTACGTGCTTGAAGGAGACGGCTAACTGCCGATTCAGTTACGTCAGCCAACAGATACCCACATTGGCTAACTTTGCACTGGGTGATTAGAGTAGAGGGAAGACCATCCTACCCACCCAGAGAGAGCAAGGCCAATTACGCTTTCTTGGACTCGTTGCTACTGTTGCTGCTGTTAGCTATGTGACATAATTTAGTCCGTTTTATAAATAACAGTATGTCATACAGTGTCAGATACCGCAGGAGTCTATTTGAGATAACTAAAAACATGACTTGAGGCAAGTGTGTGATGGTTTGTGCATGCAGTTTGCACATTGTTAATTTGTAGTGTATAAACTAGTATTGCTTGTTAACTACATTAGACTTGTTGCTCCAGTGCAAAACAAACGACGCCAAATTCAAACACCAAAACATGTCTTGGCTGATGGACGACAGGAGAAAACAGTGTAAAAAATTATACTGTGTTTTCCCCATGATATTTACTATACAGGCTTGCTGGTGTAATCATTTGTGAAAGTTTGGCCACCATTAACTGCTGGAAGATATCTGTAGTGACTGCTGTACTATTCAGCTGTAAGTGTTTTACTGTAGTGCTTTTTGAGAAACAAATCTGAACTGAGGGATTGTGGTGTGGAGGCACCAACGTCAACTCACTGACGCTGGTGCCTCCACACCACAATCCCTCAGTTCTTTCACTCCTCCTCAGACCTGCCTGGACATGCTCAGTCCCTGGGGTCAGCGACCATATGTGGACAGTGAGGGAGCCAAGACACCAGTGTAGGAATCAAGAGAGCGGTAAAAGCGATGGTTGAGCAAAAAAACAAAATTACACAATTTTCTCTATATGTAGGCACCCTGACACTGGCTTCTGCCACCGTGTCACATATTGTTCTCTATAAATGTGGACAAAACATGTCATGTTGTTTCAGAAACCATAGTTTACACTATGAGAATTTGTCAGATGTAAGATATACTGGTCAGATATAATGGATATTATTGATGTAATTTTATTTTTTGCCACATTATTGTTGCTGACTGTTACTGAAGACTGTCTGGTTTTGAATGTGGTCTCTTTGTTTTTATATCTTCTCTGTTGCTGCAAATTAGCAAAACAGTGTTGATGTGTTTACATGTTTGAAGCCAGACGTAATAATACTCAGTCTACACAGCCCTGTGCGTTTGTGTAAGAGAAAGAGCTCGGAGTCAAGGTCACTGTCTCCTCTTTTCTACTGTACGCGCTGTCTGGAGTGCTGAGAGAACAGGCTGAAAGGACGTCTGGAGTGGCTTAAGCACAGCAGCACTTAGGAGTTAAATGCAATGGCTTACAGAAGACCACAGTACCTGCACCACACAGCATCATATAATCAGATGAACTTCTGGGATAGATGGATGGATGGTAGATAGGGTAGATATATGGAGGGATGAGTTCGGAAAGGGAGCTGTTTGTAGGCCTAAGCTTTACTGCTCACAGCTCATTGGTTTAAGCCGTGATGAGTGTCCAGCTCGTGGCCTGTAGGGGCAGAGTCCAGCGTAGTGTAGCATTTTCCCTGCTCAAGCACACCTGATTCCTCTTAGCATTACGGCTCAAATATAAAATCATGGTAGTTGAGGACATTTCCTAATATGAAATATACATCCTGCTTAAACTGTGTTAAATGAAGCATGGCCAGTAGGGCTCTTTTAAACTCATGGTTCAAGCTCTGATGTAACAATACACCAGTTTTACAATACGATATGTGTTGTGGTTTTTGCACTATGATATACGTTTCTGATGTGGAATTAAAAACAAAATGGCATCATTAATTTTTCAAACTCCAGATGCCAAAAGAAGACATCTGGTGAAACCATAATTAACGCAAACAAAACTTACAGGGCCTACTCCACATCATACTAAAGACATAAATTGGGCATGGTTTTCACGCTTATTGCACTGTTTGCAGCACATTTCTGCATATGTTTTGGGACTGCAGTGATATTAGCAAGTTCTCGGAGTACATAATATCTACATTATCTGCTTAAAATTCCTATCCATAAAAATCCTAGTCTTTGTTTATTAATGATGATTTATCTTACACCTTCACAATAGCTCAACAACCGTTAATCTTTTTAGGTCTAACTGCTGTTAAAAAGACTTTTATACATAACTGGTTTCAATCCAAATACAGCTATCATGACAATGGCTGTTATTTTATTATGATATTGTCACCCTTGAGCAGACTACTGCAATGATAAATAAAGCTAAATCAGCTACAATATTGGCATGGGATGTGATTGCATCAGCTCTTAAGGGCGTAGTATTAACCCATTAGACGATTGCCCTTATTTACCCTATTAACCCAGAATGTTTGTTTTCCTTGGTATTACAGACGATATCTGCTTGGTTGTAACTTTGTACTTATTCATGTTTGTCTGCATTAGAGAGGAATGTAAGCTTTCCAGTATATGTCAGAATATCTAAAATGAAATTCTGAATTATTTTTCATAGCACAAAATCTAACTGCATTGTATTCACAGCATGTATCAGATTTCCCCCAGTGGAAAAATAATATTAATATGCACATTAGGCTAATTCTTAGACTCTTACACCACTTGTAAGCCACTTCTTAACCTCTTTTTAATAAAATCTACAGTTGATCAATGTTCTTATTGATGTTTTATAAGTACTCACAATGCCACAATATATTCAGAAATGCTTATTGTGACAACTCTGATATGATATTGTGATCTCATCATATCAGCCAACCCAAACTAAGTTTGAGCGAGGAAATCACCAACCTGTGACCAGACCAGACCGGAACTGGAAACCTCTGGTTTAAGCTGTTCATACTTCTAACTGAAGGATGGAGGAAGAAGGCAAGAAAGAAACAAAAAAGGAAAGAAAGAGTTCACCCACTCTCAGTCAGTAATGATTTCACAGTCTTTCTGCAATGAGGCGGAAAATGTGCTTACCTTCAAGGGTGAATATTTCTGGGGGAGTCTCAAAAGGGCAGTGAAAGCCCCCCTCGTGGAGCTGCTCTCACTGGAGGCCGCAGTGGAGGTGTGGAGACATGAAAGAGACGTTTCTATGAGGGATGGGAAAACGTGATTGTAAATCATTTCAGGGTCAGTTTGAAAGATGATGATGCTGTGTGTGTGTCCACATTACAAAATAATGGGAACATCAGTACACATGAGCTTGTTGTGACAGTCTGCTGTTTAACTGTTCTTTTCCTTCAAGTCTAAATAGTCATGTTTAACCTTATCTATTCAGTTCTGATGTGGCTATGTTCATTTTAAATGTAACCATTGCTACATCTGCAAACATGCTTATTCGCATTTTGCAGAGGTGCAGTAATAGAGATTTTCTGGTGTGGGAAAAGACTGTGAAAACTACATCCGATGATGTGTCTTGAAGATGGGAGGAACTGTTAAAAAACTGCTTCAGGGTGGGTTTTTTGGGCAGGCAGATAGCTAACGTTACTGCTGGGAACCTGAGTATCTTATTGTAGCGCAATAGTTGTGTAATGCATGCTGGGTGTTGTACAGAACATTGATGAATGAAAACGATACAAAAATTGTGAGTTCTGTTAAACTGATGAGACTGAGGGATGTAGTGCTGCACGACAGGATAATGCATAACACAACAAATAACATATTAAACTCTAATTTTAGGTACCAGAATGCCCCTTTAACCTTCCATCACATTTTTTTCTGGGTTTTTGTACCCTTCCCATCTATTTCTAGATTCTTATGTGTTTGTTTTTATGTTTGTGTTATTGTGGAAAAACAATAAAAAACAAACAAAAAAAAGATGTTCAAATTACATTAGAAAGCTTTTTCAGCGGTATGATCACTGCGTAAACTGTTTTTCAAAATGGTTTATTTGCGTTTGACCCAAGCCCGACGTTCGCTCTATTTTGCTGACGCGCTCAAAGTCAGATTTATTGTTGGAAAGTGATGTCGATTCTCTAGTTTAGCTCCATCTCAAGGGATGCCTGTGTTTATCTTAGCTCGCCATACATCAACTGTCAAGATCCGTCATCGCCAATGCTTCTCGGCTCTCCGTTTATAGCAGAGGCCTTTTTACACCCTTGCCCCCACCCCCCACCCCCCAAAATCACTCATCGGGGATTCGCCACTTACAGCCAAAACGGCATCGCCACGGAAATGAGGCGGCAGGCGACGCTCTAAAAGCGGAGTTGCTGAGGGAGCGCTTGGGTTCGTTACGGACGGCGGAGCTCCAAGAGGAGCCAAAAAGACAAAAAGCCACCTCTCCCGCTAGGACCCTCCCACTGCAAGGGGGCTATTTATCATCAGCTTTCATTTTACTGGGCAGCGGTGGCCGTGTCATTGAGGGTCCGGCCGGGTTTGTCCGTAGCTCCATTCGTTTTTGCTGTAAACGCCTTCACCTCCACAGCCTCATTAGCAGCCCCCCAAACCCCCATCAGCTATTTTATAGTCCACACTCAGTAGAGACATAGGGTCGTGATGGGCTTATTTATTTGTTTTCGCCCGCTTTCACCTTGACAAGGAGAGAGGTGTGTGAGCTGCTGTATGTGCGTCTTCCGTGTGTATGTCTACGTGCATGTACGTTGAGATGTGAGACCTTGTGTTGACGGCAATCTCGCCACCATTGGTCGTAAATCAGGTCAGCTGGAGAAGAAGGTGACTGTATTGGTTTTCATTGACACCATTAGAGTTGAGGCTGGAGATTAAAGTGTCATTGTGCTCCAGCCCAACAGCAGTAGGAGGATGTGGACCCCTTATGGCCGAAGGACAGTTTATTACATTCTCCTGCCACTGTGGGTTCTGTAGAGCTCCACAGAGTACTGAGATATGGGTATGTGTTTTCTAGGCTTGGCTATGAGAAAGATACTGCTTTAACCAAATGTGTTGTTATTAATGTTGGTCTAATCTGCGATCATAGATCATTTAAAAGCTAAACATGAGCCCTTGACCCAGCAGCCTTGAATGTGTTGACTGTGCACACTTCTATTGTTAACAGATGCTCCAGCCATTAGTAGCAGAGGTGCATTGCATACGGTGTGGAACGTTTTCCATGGATTCTGAAATGACCCAAGGATGACCTCTGAAGATCGCACCACAAGAGATTGTAAAATTAGCATTTAGCTTCCAAATCAGACACATTACCAATTTACTCCAACGACCTTCATCAATTCAAAGGTTCCCTGATTTTATTCAGAGCATTTGACACCTCAGCAGTGCAAGTTCAGACTTGTATGGATCTTTATTGAGCATATTAACACATTAGTAAGTGTTAAGGACTTGTTCATTTAATCCGAGTCTGGGCATGTAATGGATTGGATGGCTTACATGTTTTCCCCATACATTGGGTGTTGCTTGATAAGAAATGATGTTCTGCTTGAATGAAAGCATAAAAAACTGCCTATATATTAAAGGACTTTGATGTTCTCGTGTTACATCCTGATTGTATGAAACACTGGCACAAAATACCCACTGACCTATTGTTTGAATGGATCTCTACAGGTTTTACATTTTATAGACCATCTTTGTTTTTGTATTTCTGCAATACTGACTGTAGCTTGTGAACTTGAAACAGGTCAGATCATCTCAGGTGCAGATGAATGACCAACTACCCAACTCTAAACTGCATACCACAGGCCTCTTACCTGTAGACTGGTAACAGGGTTTAGCATTGCAGTTTAAGTCAGCCATTATTCCACTTGAGTTGAAAGCTGTTAGACCACTTGGTGGCCAGTGTGGTCTTGAACATAATGTATTTTATTGTTATGCATGGAAACATTAATTAAGCTACATCCATGTTAAAGTAAAAGGCTTGATTCATTTAACTTAACGATCCTGTCCACATTGAGAAAAACAACGTAAAATGAAATGAATATTTGACATATAGCTTATTTTACCTTTCACCATCTTCTTCATCAGATCGAATGAGTCATACTAATTTCACGACTGTGAAAAGATTCACTTACAGTAACAGGGTTGACTTGGGGTTTGGGGACTCAAAGGAATGTTATTTTACTAAACTCTGAACTACTGCTGTTAAATTCAGGTTTTTGCCTGTTCTATACATTTTCCAGCATAATTCTCAAAACTGGACCTGAGGGACAAATCAGTGAAAGCAATGTACATCAATGTAAACAGTCTCTAAATGCACTAGTAAAAAATATACATCAAATTTTGTTGCTTTTGACCTGAAAGATTTTATTTCCATTGATTGAGTTTCTTTGTTTTTTATTCCGTTTTAATAGTTGAACTGTTGTTTAATGTAAGGTATGAAAATTGTCCTACTTTGATAGAAGGGCCTGCATATCTTGAGGTTTTGTTAATATTTGGTGAAAAATAGAAGATGTCTCCTCTACTGAAAAGTTGATATTTGTAAATATAAGCTAAAATTTAGTTCTGTGAAGCACTTGTGCACTCAGGATTTTGTTTTACTCTGTAGGGATTACTGCAACAACATTGTCGCTGTAAAATTATATAAAATGTTGTGGTAAGCGATAAACTGATGGTCATAATTGGACAGTTTTGTTTTTCTAAACATGAAAGCAGTGATAAAAAAGTGTAAAAACCAATAGTAAATAGTAAAAACCAAAAAGTCAGTATGGATGGCACCATATCCCTCTTTTATTCACTCTTACTTTCATACTGCATTAGTTTCTGTTTAAATCACTGTGAACACGCTGTTGAAACTCTAGAGGCGACTGGGTCTCCAGCTCCTTATGGCCTTTGAGCCAGTAATGTGGCTCAAGTCTTTTGTTATTCTGAACTTTCTGATTGCAGCTCTGAGTGTCTTGTGAATTACACTTTTGTGTAGTTTGAACAAAGACTTGCTATTATATCCCAAATGACTTATCATGTTTCATGAGTCATGCTCTGTACATGTTTAGTTAGCTCAGACATGAACCTTTTACTGTGTGTGTGTGTGTGTGTGTGCGCGATGTCTGTTGGTTTGAGTGACAGAATCTTGTCTTTAAGAATTATCTGAAATATGTAATTCTCAAATCTGTTCTCTTCTTAGAATCCCTTAGAAGTGACTTCATATCTCTTTCTTCTCTGCTTTCTTTCTTTCTATGTCTTTTCTTTCTCTGATGTTTCTTCTGCTTCATTCTTTCCTCTTTTTTGCTCATGTGAATTTCTTTCTGTTTTTGCAGTGTTGATCTTGACTTATTTTGTCAACCTATTAGGGCTGGCCCCAATATTCGTCTACTCAGATATTCGTTTGTTAGGTAGGTATTTGGTTTGTAATTGTGATTATGTGAATACTGTGTTACAAAAATGTAATTTCTGTAACTTGGTGCTCACTGCACGCATGGCACTTCATTTGGAGATGCTGCGCATATGCACCACTTACAATGCGTCAAGCATAAGCCATGGTTTAATGCGCTGCTGCTGCTATATGTATTCCCAGGTCAGCTGGAAACAGTGCCCTTCTATACTGGACCCTTACTAAGGTTATGATATATGCCCTTTATACCTCAAGTTAGACCTCCTCCGTGAAGCACTGGTTAACCCGTCCACACACTTCCTATTACCCAGTAGCCCGCCGCTAAGAGAGGCTAGCAGGCCTGGTAGACGGACCGCAGCCACTCTATGAGCCCCGCAGTGCTCTGTGAGGAAGGCAGCTAGCCTGGAGATTCGGATTTTACGGCAGATGAAACCACTGTAGACGCTGGACGCGGATTTTCTGAACGACTTTCTCATTCAAAAATGCTCAACCACAGGGATGGTGCAATACATTGATTATTATTACTGATAAAAGTGAGAAATTGTTATCGTGTTTTAAAACCCGTATCAGTACTCCAGTACAGTCAAAATATATGCCAGCACTACCTTGGTGAAGGTAGATTTTTGAGGGCTAAATGAAAGACGTTGGTCTTTGTCCTCTGAGCCATGTAGATGAAGAGGTTGAGGAGTTGCATTCCTCCACTGAGTGGGAGTGTGAACCTCTGTCCTCCTGCTAAAGCTACGGCCTCGCGCTGGCGCTAACTCTGGAATGCCTGGCATTCGCTCGGCTGCTCTCATCCTGTGTTAACCAAGGCACCAGAGAGGGGAGTTCATTGTGGTGAAACAGTGCGAATGTGTGAGTGTAAGCATGTTTCTTTAGCACACTTCAGAAGAGGAGAGCAGAGGTGTGTGAAGGCTAAACACAGGACAAATGAATATAATTAACATTCTAATGTTGATGTCGTGTGCTAGAACGTCTTGTCCGTACAACAGCCCGAAGATGAGAAACTCATGCAGCGGTGTGTAGCTCTGTAAGTGTGTGTGATGTTTGCCAGTGTGTGTGTGTGTGTGTGTATGTGTGTGTGTGTGTGTGTGTGTGTGTGTGTGTGTCTTAGTAGAAGAAACTAAACACGCTATGTCTCTCCTTTTCTTCATTCTTCGGTTCATCTCAGAAGTTTTAAACTACCTTTGGTTATTTCTCTGTCTCTCTCTCTCTCTCTCTCTCTCTCTCTCTCTCTCTCTCTCTCCAACAAGCAGGCTCTTTTCCTCCTCACCTCCTGGTGGTGTTCTTGTACTTTCTGTCTTTTTGTTTTTCTCTTTTTCATTTTTTTCCTGTCTTCTGATCCTCCACCCTCCTGTGGTGATGCCTGCTCTCTTTCGTCTTCCTCTCTTCTTTTCTTTTCTTTTTCTTTTCCCCTCCTCTCTCCCTTTACCTCCCTCTCTCCATCCATCCCTCATGCTCTCTCTCTCTCTCCCTCTCTCTCTCTCTGTCTCTCTCTCTCTGCATCTCTCTCCCTCTCTCTCTCTCTAATGGTTGCTCTTTCCAGCTCTTGCTCCTATCAGCACTGTGATAATGCTACGTCAGATGCTAATCTGACTACTGCAGTCTCTCTCTATCTCTGGTTCTCTCTCTCTCTCTCTCTCAGTCTTTCTCTCTCTTTTGCTTTTCTTGCTTTTTCTCCTCTGCTTTCTTGCTCTCTACTCACTAACACTTTCTTTCTTTCTTTCTTTTTCTTTCTTTTTTGATTTTGTTCTTGACTTTCTCTCTTCTTTCTCTTTCTTTCTCTCTTCTTTCTCTTTCTCTCTTTGTCTTTCTTTCTTTCTTTCTTTCTTTCTTTCTTACTTTCTTATGAATTTCTTCTCCCTTTTCTCTGTCTTTTGCAGTGTTGCTCATGTCTTTTTTTTTCTATTCATGCTTTGTTTTACTTTGTGCGTCCCTTTTGCTGACTGACCAGCAGGAGAGACACACAGTGTTTCCCTGTTTCACTGCTTGTTTTATAGTGCATGAGGTCACTTAACCCCACCCAAGTTGACCTCTCTTAAGGTCAGACCACACACATTTTACCAAACCACTGACACTCCTGTTGGCGAATGTCAGGTAGTATTGCTGGTTTTGTATCATATTAGACTGTATGTTGTGGATGGAAGTCAAAGATTTCACCCTCATTTAACCCTCAGATGTCTAGAGTTTCACTATACGTTCAAGATACACAACATAACGACTGATATGTAATTTCAGCATTAATTATATAGTTATTTATATAACAAATTACTTGTATATATGATTTACATACTATATCAAGAAGTATGAATATGCACTTCTGTTTTTATTTGTGCATAACAAGACTGCACACACAACAATAACTTTTCATCAAATTCAAATCATGATAAAATCATATATCTCTTCCTCTACTTACCAACAAAAACTGGTATGGACTGCACAATGAACTATGAGTGAAAAATCATTCATCACAATGTAAGAAGAGGTGTTTTAAGGTGTATATGTCATGTAGACCTTAGAGGGTTAAAACAAAGCTACATTCAAGGGCCGATTAATGTCCACGTTTCCAGGACAGACCCTATGGACCATGTACGAATGGGGGCACCTCAGTTATCTGAATGTATTCAACAGTCAGACGTACTGGCATGATAATATTCCTCAAAAGGCAAGTAGATATACAGTCTACACCTGTAGCGTTACAGTCTCAGGTTTATCAGCTCACTCTGCAGACTCGCTAAGCAGGCTTTTTCTGTTTTCTTTCTGTTTTGATACATTTAACCTTGGTGCTAAATAAACTTAAGTGCTATTAGCCTGACCCAGCATGGAAAAAATGTCATCTTAGAGAGAATTTTCACACCTCCACACAAAGGTAGACCCGAATGAAATGCAGCACCATTTGCTTGGAATAATCTGTGTCCTGCTAAAAGTGAGACTGTAAACTGAATTGTTGGAAACAGTGTTGTGTTTGACAAGTTTTACAATCCTCTTAAAACAGCCCAGATTCTAATGAAGTCCAGTCCAGGCCGTCCTCTGAAGCTTATGAAGCCAACCCTTCCTGTTCGTGAAGCATTGTAGGAGAGCTTCGTTCTGTTTGCATGAGCTGATAAATTATTTATAACAAACCAGGTTGGAGTTCATCTTTCTGTAGAAACAGAAGCTTAGCCCTGGCTATAGTAGTCGGATAGTATAGTGATAACACCAGTGATGCGTAGTATCGTCTCATAGCTGTTACAGATCCAGTATTCCTTCTTTGCAGTCTATTAGGCTTTAAAAAGAGCTATTTTTCACTTTAGCACCTAAAAATAGACTACCATGTGCAATCTACTCAAACAGCATTTTCTGCTGATATTGGCCCAATATTGATAAGCCATCTCTTACAGTAGTTGTTGTCACCTTGGTAACAGTTAGTATACATTGAAGTTTGGCTCTAGTTGTTGTTGTTATTATTCTTCAGTAACAGTTCACATATGTTGTAATAATGGATTGCATACACTGAACTTATAATGAAATAGTGAGATCTTCTTGTGCTGTTGTTGCTGTAATTGTTGTTTCTCCAGAACAGTCTCAGATGAAAACAGTGTTAACCCTCTGGGGTCAAAGGGCATTTTCTCGATTTTTGCATATTTTCTTAAATTCGCCTTTAAAGGCACTTGCATATAACGTGGTACACATATGTTTCATATCAAAATGCTCTGTTATTTTCATTGCTACCTTTCAAAACTGCTGTAAACTCTTTGCTTGTGTCTCCGAAGTGGACTGAATAAAGAATGAAGGGCTTCTGGAGTGATGGGTCAGTCCTTAGTAATTTCCTGGGAGCCCGCTGGTCACTTTCCCACAAAATGTAGACAGACACATGGTGAGAGGCAGCTGACGTGTATCTCAACCCCTCTTCATTGGCTCATAACTCCAGATGTGAGATATGATATACATATGATCTCACGAGAAGATAGAATGGAAAGGGCGACTCAGCAAATGACTGAACTGTATTTCTGTGCTGTATTATCACAAAGAAAGAGACACATAAATAGAAACATTAAATTTAGCTCACGGGCAAGTTCCTGGACCAGAGGGTTAAGGTGAAAGGAGTGACCTCAGTGTTCAGGAGTCTTTGGCTGATAACAGCTGTGCTGTACGGCTGAGAAATGATTAAATGTTTCTGATTTTCTGTGTCCATCAGTGAGTTAGGAATGCTGGCTTAGAGCTGGGATGAACATGTTATTCTCCTTCTTTCTTCTTTTTTTTTTGTGGTGTAGTCATTCCTTATGAAGGGTGTGGGGCCTGAAAATGACAACTCAGCAAGCCTCCTCTTTTCCTGCTGACCTGTGCTCCTTCCTCCCTCTCTCTCTTTCTGTCTCTCTCTCTCTCTCTCTCTGTCTCTCTCTCTGTGTACACACACACACATATATATATATATATAGTTTTATAGTTTATGTCTTTAACTCTCTCTCTCTCCCTCCCTCTCTCTCTCCATTCCATCTCTATCCATCATCCTCTTTCTCTCTCTCTCTTGCCTTCTCATTTACTTTCTCTCTCACTTATATTATCCTTGAGGGTGTCTTTCTTTCTTTTTTTCTTTTTTTTCTTCTGCAGATGGACATTAAGTCAGTCTCTGGTGTTTGTATCACTCCTGATAATTTTTTGTCTCTCCTGTGTGTTTTTGAACATTTGACGGTATCCGTCCCCGTCCCCCGTTACAGTGTGTCATGGAACATGGATCAGAACAGCACAAACAGTTCCTGCTGAACTAGCAGGAAATAGCACACACACACACACACACACACACAAGTACACACACACTCACTCTGTCTTTCTGTGTGAAAGAAAAGGTCATACTTGCTCTACACAGGCAGTAAGTACACAGTAATTACCAGGAAAGGAACACTGTAACAGTGTTAATAGTGTTGTTCATCGATACGTGCGCACACACACACACACACACACACACACACACCTGTCTGCCTTTCACTATTTAGCACTTTAGATGAAATAGAGGTATGTGATGAAGGCGCACTTATCTACTGTAGTGCTTTAGTAGTACTAAAGTTCAGTCCCATGTATTCAATAGTGATATTAAATAGGCTAAATGAAAATTTTAACTCATTTAATATTCATTTACTTAATCAGGCATTGTGTAGTCTGGAATTTAAGAACTGAAATATTTTGTGGATAATGTTTAGTGTGTGCAGAGAATCTGAGGACACAGGCAGCTGATATTACATCTCACATTAAGCAAAATGGCAACAAAGCAGAGCTTCATATGAAAATATCTTAAAAAGATGACATTAGTGCAGTGTAAGTTTCAGTTAGTCCTTAGAAAACGATTCATTATTCAACTTAAAAAAGTAAATAACCCAGTTGCCTTAAAATTTCGAGATCATTGAACTTCAAATAGTAACATTATTATCCATTATCCATTAACAGCAATAATCTCTGTTTTTCATTCTGTTCACTTATTAGAAGTTCAGTGAACTCCAGATTTTAAGGCAGCCACTTAACTAACAAGTTAAAACATTGAATCATTTATTACAATGTGGTAGTCGCATACACCAAGAGCGCAAGGTGCTTAAGGTACAGCTTTTAACAATGTGGGATATCTTCTCATTGGGATATACAGATACATACTATAGTATAGTCACATGCATATAATAGTCAACTGGGATGCATGTAATCCTTAATCCAGACGGATCATGCAAAATGTACGGCAAGCCTACAACAGAAAGCTCAGCAGTATTTCTGTTCTCTTTCTCTCTTTGTGTTTTTTCTTTGTTCCGTTTTGTTGATTTCCCTACTGGAAAAGTTGAGTAAGTCATCACAGCTGAGAGGCGTTGGAAGTTTTTGTGTTTCTTTCGCATTGTTTCTCTCTCTCTCCCCCCTGCGGATCCCTTTCTTTCTCTTTTACTATCATTCTCTTTCTTTCTCTCTTTCTTTTCTATCCTTCCCTCTCTCTCGCTCCCTCTCTCTCTCTCTCTGTGAAGGTCAGTGCTTGGCCACGTGTAGAATCACATGATTCTTGTTGTTCCTTGAAATTCCCCGTAATTCCGTCCTTATCAACACCAGAGCAAGAATTCCGGAGGAGCCGAGGTGGAACTGAATCAACTGCACTGTTCTTTAACCACAGAGAGACAAGAAATGCATGACAATGAAAGCACGTTTCACCAAAAAAGACTGTACGTGCTTCATACTTAACATACTTACTAGTTAGTTCAGTTTCTGTAAGTTGTGAATCTTTGATATTTAAACAGTTAACATGTGCTGAATAGCTCTCTCTGTCTCTCTCTCACTCTCTCTGTCTGTCTCTGGTCAAGCTGCAGGAAAGAGTATTATTCTCTTCTGGAATGTCGCATTGGGCTATATTTAGACCCGTTTCCGTTCCTCCTTTTCCGTTTCTTTTTCTCTCTCTTTTTTCACCTTTTTTTTGTAGATGAGACAAAAATAGCTATTGCCAGGTCTTCAGACGCACCTGGGGATTCACATTGTAGACAGTGAGTCGTTTGATATGTGTGTGAATAGACTGTATGCTATCTTAGTTTATTTAGATGAGTGTGACATCTTTCTCTTTAATAGTAAAGCTGTCTCAGTCTGTGGTGTAGAAGACCGAGCTTATGTTGGAGCGGAAGGAGCTCACAGTGAGCGAGCTGATGACTCTCACTCAGGCACCACTGGCTTTTTGTACATTTCAATTTTCAAATTTCAAAATTGTATTGGACTTTGTTGATCTATCAGGTTACTAGTAGACATGTAGTAGAACAGTAGATGATGGTGGGGGGGCTTAATTGGGGGTAATCTAACTAAAGGTTGTGTACAACCTTTCCGTCTTAACCATTGTAGCGCAGGAGTGCTCAGTCCTGGTCGTGGAGATCTACCACCCTGTAGAGTTCAGATCCAACACACACGGCTCTCATATTCAAAATATCCCTGAAGGCCTTCATTACCCGGATCAGGTGTGTTAGATTAGGGGTGGAGCTAAACTCTGCAGGGTGGTAGATCTCCAGGACCAGGACTGGGCTGTAGAGAATATCCACAGACTAGATATTAGAGTTTCTCATTCTCATAACTACATAACATGTACATTAGTCTCAAAGTAGTTACTGCATGATGAGTCTTCAGCTTTAATGACTGAATAATAAGCCTGTGGTTTAAGCAGCTAACTCATTGTTAAACCATTTCATTTTATGAGCTCTGTCCTTTTCTACTTCTTTCACTCCATCTCTCACTCCTTAGCCACTCCTTCTTTCTCTCTCTCTCTTCCCCACCCCTTCTCTCTCTCTCTAAGGCTGAAATCCCACTGATATTTAGGCCTTAACCCGCTCTTTCATCCCTCAGCAGTGGAGTGTGTGTGTGGGATCTAGCGTCAGCCCCAGCCGCTACGCGTGCTGCTAGCTAATGCATCCTGGCACGCTCTAGGCGCGTGCAAAAGCTCACGACCCGCTCCACCGAGACGGACTGCAAATGAGCACACCTCTCTCTCTCTCTGTCTTTTTTTTCTTTTTCTTTTGTGTGTCAGCACTTCTGTCCTTCCCTCTTTCACACTTCTCCCCTCCTGCTCTCTTTATCTAAGTAATTACCTCCCCCCACGCCTCTGTATCTCTCTTTCTCTCTGTCTCTCTCTCCCTCTCCCCTCCTTCTCGCTCTCCCTCTTTTACCATCAGGCAGGAAATCGATACAGACATGCTCCTCTCTGGACCCTCAATATCACCTTTGGGTGTAGTGGTTGCTACGACAACAGACCCTCCACCCTGGTCCTTAGTACCCTGGTCCAGCCTCACCAGTAGTTACCGCGATGACAGAACAGTGCCGTAACCCGGGGCAACCCCAGAGCATCTAAGTCCTAGCCGCCTCTTTTTAATTAGACCATCCACATTTACAAACGAATAGTATAGGAAAAACAGCATTATATCACAACAGCAGGAGCTTACTTCAAGGTGGATACTAATCCTGTGAGTTATTTTATCAAGATATCAGAAAAAAGGGAAGCTTTTGTGATAAAATAACAAAATACTTAAATGTGTATATCACTAAATATTTGCTAGATTCTCTAAACTAGATGATTCCTATGCTATTGTTGTTCATATTAGTAAGTCTGTATGCTACTAAATCTGTTTTGGATCAAGTTGACTGATCTTCCCAGCTTGATAACTTTGTGTAATTTATTTTTGTCATATAATAATGATCATGCACTAGTCACACAGTGTTTAATAAAGAAGAAATCACTTCATAAGGGTGTTTTTACACTGCACATTCAAAAACTAGAACTGGCCCAAACAGGAACCAACAAAACTAGTTATAATTCATTTTCCACCTGCTGGAGAGACAGCTAGAGCTGTCAAAATAACTGATTAACAATTTTATTTGTCGAATGAGGAAAAACTCTCATTCTCTCGAGGCTAGCACAGAAGCATAGGCTCCTAACTAGTTTATGTCACCTTATAGCGAAACCTTTACTAAGAACTAATTCTAAAAATATCAATCAACACTTCAACACACTGTTCTAGTTCATATTCTGGTGCAGCTATAGATGATTTAGTAGTGTTTAGTGACTTTATCTTTACCTGCAATAATCAGGGATTCACTAAGCTTCACTGGCTTAGATTCAGGTGTTACCAATACAGAGGATCCCTCTCACTGAGATTAATACCACTTAAAACAGCTCTACCTGATTATGAAAGCTGGAAAACAGGAAAGAACTTTTATTATGTGCCTGGGTACATTTGACATTACAGCCTCACAACAAGATTTTACTATTATTGCCAGTGTTTTGTCTGTTCTGTAGTCACTGCTGTGTAAATTGAGCTGCTTCCACACTGACTGGATGCCAGTTATCTACTCGGATACACAGCAAATCTATTTTTACAAACATTCTGATTCTGTCAGTTGAACGAGAAAAGCTTTTATAGTGTAATGAATTTAAAAATGTGGAAGGTTTAATGTCCGTTTATCAATGCGCTAGCACAGAGCTAATTTCCACCTGATTATTCCAGTTGATTTACTGATTATTTTTAATGTGTGAATTAACAAACTACTAGCTGACCTAAAGAATGTTAACAACACAGACTGTACAAACAGTCAAACAAAACAATGCTAAATCTAATGTTTCTTTTTTATCCATCTGCACATATGAACACCTTACTGCACATATTGCACTTTCTGCACACCTTATTGCACATCTTGCACATCTGGACACTCCTCAGTAGACACTTTATTTTGGTACCAATATCTGCACATATTTATTCAGTATTGTCATTGTATGCCGTTACCTGTGCCTCCTTGTACATCTATCTATCTATCTATCTATCTATCTATCTATCTATCTATCTATCCATCTATCTATCTGTCAGTACACACTGTACAAATGTCAGGCTTTTGTTTGACATATTTCCATCCACAGCTGTGACTGTTTGGCTTAATGTGCAACGTAATATGAGCTGCAAGTTTCCCACATTCTCTGTGATTTTGTATCACATACTCAGTCAAACATTTATTTAAAGATTACTGTAGATGCTTTATTTGAAAACCCAATTAAGTTAATAAACACTAATTTCCAATAACCATTATGTTCATACCCAGACCATGACCTCTTGTGACCTTCAGTAGAGTTGATGTATGTAGTAGAATGTAGAGAACTCAGTTCCACCTGCATTTTCAGAAACTCTTCAGTGACAAAGCCATGCAGTCTGATGGCTGTATTTGAGTTACGAACAGCTCAATACAGCATCAAAAAATGGAAAAAATAATGTTAGAAAAAGTCTATTGAAATGTATTTTTTTTTTTTGCTGATACGCCCCTCAGTGTCTAATGAGGGTCATTAATTTGTCACTTTGCATGGAAACTATATGGAGTTAATTTTGTGCCAAAATTACAAATAAAATAATAAAATCCACAATCAAAATATTAAGTATCAAAACATCCAACATGTATTGCAAATACAAATAATAACATTTAACAATAATAACTTAACTTTTGAAAAGATTACTTCTCATTTTCACTCATTCAGATATAAATGTATTACTCATTTTGCCAGTTTTTGCTTGAATTTGTTCTATATGCTGAATTTGCTGATATATATTTTTGCTTCTGGAATCTTTCTTTTGCTTCTGACTTTTGTTTTTGAACAGGGGGCGGGTCCTTAGAAGAGGGTGTTCACCTGCACTCTCTATTGGTCAACTGATTTGGAGTGACAGAACTTCTAAACACTTAGCCAGGGTGTACTAGCTCTGCCTACAGAGAGACCTACAGCTCCACACAGTTTCAACTATTCCTTACCTTAAAACACCTGATCCCACTCATGATTATTGAGACCTTCTTGAGGTGAAACTGGGGTGCTGTTGGTCGAGGGAAATCACGCAGCACTGACCTAAACACAGCAAAGAGTGTAAAAAAATACCTGTGATTACTGCCAGATACAAGTCACTACAAAAGGAATCAAGTCAACTTGTCATGGTTGGCTGTAAGTTCTGGGGGGTTATGAACGCTGTTCTTTCAGTCCATAGAATGTCTGTGTTGGTCACTGAAACAGGCTTCCTGTCTTAGCACGCTAGTTTACAGGATGCTGCTGCTCCAGATCACTGTTAATACAGTGAACTAACTTTAGATATTTAAGCAATGTAGCCATAGAGGACACTGCTAGGCTTGTTAGTGCTAGTATCTGCAAACTCGAAAGGTGGTGCAGTGTTATTCATTCATTAACAACTAAGTGTGTTCTTTAATGCCCATATTAAGTTATATTGTTTTGCCCAGGTTGACATAGGACGCATGAACTTGTGTAACATTAATAATTTAAAGGATTATGATAAACATTGTTCATAATGTTGGATATGCCAGTGTACCACTGCATTCATAGCAGCACTCAGTACAGTGTATTCCACCATGCTGGGGGCTGTTCACGCTGAGTGGTTACATGTTCAGAAGACTTGTCACTCCAAATCAGCTGACCAACAGAGAGTCCAGGTAAGCACCCTCTTCTAAGACCCACCCCCTGTTAAAAAGTGCTAAAAGTGAGAAGCAAAAGAAAGATTTCAGAAGCAAAAGACCAATATTTTGGACATTTTGATACTTAATATTTTGTGTGTGGATTTTATTATTTTATTTGAAACTTTTGGCAGAGATGTAACTCTATAAAATTATCCTCAGTAACTAAAGCTGGATATCTGGGTGCATCCTGTCAGAGTAAAGTGGACAGGTGGAGGAATATCCAGTGCACACACTCAAACGAGTGAAATTTTTTTCTGAAGTCACTTCTAAAATGTAAGACTTCCAGTTTTGGGGGCTTGTTTTGTTTTACTTGAACCAAATTTTGAGCTGACGGCTCAGCTGACGTCTGAAGATAAACACATCAGGACTCAGGAAGACTCTTCTGTTCATGTCAAGAGATGTTCATTTAGCACCACTCTCTCTCTCTCTCTCTCTTACTCTGCGCTCTTTATCTTAAGCTCTTTAATCTCTTAATTTCTCACTTACTCTTTCTTTTTTCTCTTTCTTTTTTCTCTTTCTTTTTCCCTATATCACTCTTACTCTTTTCTTTCATCCAGTCTCTCTGTTGTTCTCTTTCCTTCTCTCTTTCTTTCTCTCTCTCTCTCTCTCTCTCTCTCTCTCTCTCTCTCTCTCTCTCTCTCTCTCTCATTTTTACAGTTCAGTCTGGCTGTATTGGTATGATTGTACCACAATTAACAGTAATCATAGAATTAATGACAACAATAATAACATCTCTCTCTCCCCCTCTCCCTCTTTCTCTCTCTCTCTCTCCCTCTCTCTCTCTCTCTTTCTTTCTCCATAATTAGTAAATCAGTCACTAATTAGTCCTTTCTGTCTCGTCTCTCTCTCAGTCTCCAGTAGGCTGCGCTGCCACATCTTTTTTTCCCTTCGTCTTTTCCTCCCCCTGCTTGTCTTTCTTTTTGTGCTACAGAGAGTGTCTCACCCACGGATTGCTCTTTTGAGGTGTGTGTGTGTGTTTTGTGTGTGTGTGTGCGTGTGTGTGCGTGCGTGCTAAACACATGTTTACCCATCCTCTCTGTTTTCCCTCTTAGCTCTGTAAGTGTGGCTGATTGTTTACCTGCCCTCCCTTTTCTCTCTCTCCCCTCTCTCTCTTCTCTCTCTCTCTCTTTCTCTCCATCTATCTCTCTCTCTTTTCTCCCTCTCTCCTCTCCCTAAGGCTGTGCATTCTTCAGCCCCTCCCCCAGCTAACGATCTTTAAATAAAAGCAGAAAAAATGGAGAGAGAGAGAAAGAGGGAGGGTGAGAGGTGGGTGTGTGTATGGACATAACCATGCTAATTACTGTGTGTGTGTGTGTGTGTGTGTGTGTGTGTGAGTGTGTGTGTGAGAGAGAGAGCTGTGTGTGTACATGCTCTCGAGCACACACACACTCTTGAATCTTGTGTATGTTAATGATCCAGTTGTCTCTCAAAGAGGTCGAGGACTTTCTCAAAAAAATTAACAAAAACAATTTACCGTGTGTGTGTGTGTGTGTGTGTGTGTGTGTGTGTGTGTGTGTGTGTGTGTAATGAGGTATGTCTCCAGGGTGGCTGTGGTGCTGTAAGAGAGTGACTTCCAGATAAAGTGACTGCAGAGAGAGAGAGAGAGAAGGAGATAAAAGAGAGCAAGTAAAGGGGAAGACAGAAAGAGTGGGAGAGAAGTGAGAGGAGAAACAAAGAGAAAAGGAGAAAGAGAGAGAGAAAGAGAAGGAACAGAGAAAGAGAGACAGAGACAGCAACGAGCGAGTGTAAGAGGAGAAACTGAGAGAAGACAGTGAAGAGAGCGCAGAGGGAGAGAGAGAGGAGGCTCTTTTGACTGGACACATAAATCAAGGCCGTGGTAATTGCTGCTCAGGAGAAAAAGTGCCTGAGAGAGAAACACACACACACACCCTCTGCTCCACAGTCATACTGTACTTTAACATGAGGGAATAAACACGCACACTCACAGACTGCACGAATTAGGTGAATACAAAGTCTAGTATTTAATTAATGTACATTGATTTAGTCCTAGCACACACACACACACACACACAGGCCTCTCAGTGCTTGTGTGGTGGTGTGTCACCGTGCCGACAGTGAGCAGGAGATGATTGGTCATTATGTCTTTTCTCTGCTGAGAGCAGCAGTGATTGGTTCAGTAAAGAAGACAGAGAGACAGACAGAGGCGAGAACACACACACACACACACACACTGTATCGACACAGGCTGCTCTCTCTTTCAAAGCTTCTGCCATGAGCACTAAAACTCTCCTCACTGCAGCACTCAGCTCAGTGTAAATGTGCTCTGTGTTTAAAGCCACAGTAATATATTTCAGAATAACGGTGTGAGTGAAAGCCTTCTATCTGTGTACTGAAACTGGTGGTATGCGGCTTAATTGGTGACAATATATTTTATGTAGAGCCACTTTAACCTTTCATTTTATTAAAAAAAAAGGAATTTGACTTTAATAATTGTTAAATTAGAGACCACTGGCCTACACTGTTCCCTCACTCAGTTCATTTCAAGATTCATTATACATCCATACATCCATAAGGTATCCAGGCACTCCTAATTAGTGAATTCAGGTGCTTTAAGATGACCAATTGCTGAGTTGGAGTAGCATTTGTGATCCAGAAGTAATTATCCATCATGAGTAGCTGACCTCACTAAAGCTGGCAATCAAATCCTCACAGTAATGTTCCAACATCTAGTGTAAAGCCTTCACAGAAGAGTCGAGGCTGTTACTGCAGTAAAGAAGAGACAAACTCCCTATTAATACCCTTGATTTTAGAAGAAATGTAGGTGTCTACAAACTTTGGACATTCCGTTTAGCTTTATCGCCCTGACTGCATCAAGTAACACGTTGATAAAGAAAAGAAAGGGAGTGTTTTACAGTTCAGCTGTTTATAGCTGACCATATAGTGATAGTTATAGCAGAGGTTATAACAGAGCAGAGTTAATAAGACAGTAAGTACACAAGAACATGATAACAGTTCACAACTAAACAAAGAACACTGAGAGTAAACTGGTGCTGAGGATGTTAATATGGGTTCAGAAAGCATTACTGTGTGTATATATATATATATAATATATATATATATATATATGTATATACATTAGTTATTATTTATTATTATTATTATTATTATTAGTTATTATTGTATATAATTCTGATTGCTGGCTGATGGATCCAAATAGTGCTCTATCACACAGAGAGAGAAAGAAATGGACAGAGGCACACAGACAGACAGACAGACTGACATTTTTCTCCTGTTATTATCCATCCTTTCTCAGCCTTACATCAGATTTCATCACTCTGCTTCACCCTTTCGCCACCACCTGTTCACGCCGCGATCACCTACCTGCTATGTCTGTGTGTGTCTGTGTGTGTGTGTGTGTGTGCGCAGGAGACACTTTTTAATCAGTGTGCACAGCTCTGGACAGATTTTGGTCCATAATGCTCGGTGAACTAAAGCTGAACCTGTGTGTGTATGTGTGTGTGTGTAATTGAGCTGTAGACAGAAATATGGCTTTGCGGCCACCACTAATGGCTTCTGTGCAGAGAGTGTGAGTGCAGAGGGGGCCGAGGGAGGAGGAGCAGAGCAATAGAGGGCCAGAGAGAGATAAAGAGAGCGAGGGAGCGATGGAGGAGGAGGGGTGCGAGGGATGGAGTGTCCGAGTGAAAAAAGAAAGATGGACTCCTGTCGGGAGGGGGGGAGTGAACGGAAGAGAGAAGAGAAAGAGTGAGAGAGAGGGATAAATACTGCCACTCCCATCCTGTAACATATAAGAAAGAGGGAGAGCGAGAGGAGGAGGAGGAGGAGGACAGGAAGCACCTTGTGCAGTGTGTGTGTGTGAGTGATATCATAAGGTGGAGTCTGATTAAGTGTTTGACATGAAGGGAAGTGTGCTAATCTCTCTAATATACTCATATGTACTAATCTAGTGCTAATAAACTCAGTTTTTTTTTATGAATTTAGGATTGTCATTTACCGTGTTATTAATGTGCTAAATTGCTAATATTTTAAACGCCCTTAACATATTTTCCTAGTTTGACCCTACAAACCGTACATAGTAGTGCAGGCTGAGGATCAGCTGCTCAGTGTGTTGATGTTGAATCTACAGTTACAGCCCTCTTAGGTCGGTAAATCAACAAGCAGCAAACTGACAAAAGGAACAGCAAAGCAGAGCTCCAGTTCCCCTCAAGAGCCTCCACTGAAGCAAGAATTCGCGAGTTGAACCTGAGCAAGAGGCTTCAATCACAGAGCAGTTGGAGCTATTGACTGTATGTATGATGTGTATGATTTAAAAACTCATTGTTTGGAATGTGCAGCCAGTGTTGCTCTCAGTGGGTATCAGTCATGAAAACAGAACCTGTGTTTCCCTTATGGAAATCACAGTTCATCTCTTAAGGTTCATGTGAATGCAGTGTTAAAAAGTAATGTTATTAAATTATTGTAAATAATAATTACATTCTTACAAAGCTTAGTTGATCCCCTTATATAGCTGTAACTAAATACACTGCTTTTAAAATGGAAGCATCTTTCCTTAGGGTTAAATGAAGCTCAAGTAAGACCCCAGCCCAATCCTGTTTCACCCCTTGCCCGTACCACTTGGCCCTTAGCCCTCTGTTTTGCGTGTTCAGGTCTAGGGTTAGGGTGTCCCAATTTTTTGTTGAGATAGAGGGGTAGGGTGAAGTGTTCGGGCTACGTGGCCCTCCAAATGGAGGTTTTTAAGAGGCACACTCCAAACGGAGTGTTATGAGAAAAAAGGAAAAACTGGCAAGATGGCTGCGCAAGCGACCAAAGAAACTCACAAATGGACGTATTTTCTCTGTTAAAAAATTACGATAATCATTGTATTATCTTAGTTTAATGTCGTTTCAATGTATTATGGTCGTTTTCTTCATAACAAGCATAAAAAATCGCTAATAGCATGCTAATGTCTCGGTAGCTAGCTAACCTAGCTAACTTTCCCATTCCAACCTTAAATAGCCCAGCAGTTCTGACGCCTGAAGTGCCAGAATGTATCTGCTGCACCATTTAAGGTGGAACAGGAAAACTGAAGCTGGTGAATAGCTGACTTCAGCTTCGTATGACCAAATAATTAGCGCTGAGCGATAATAAATATGTTTTATACCCCCTCTTTGAAAGCATATGATGGCCTAAATGTAACTAAAGCCCAGTGGTGAGGTTGCTGAACTTTTTCCTTCTCTGCTATCACTGAAGACGGGCCGGGTCGCATACAGAGCACCGCTAGTAGCCTGTTTGTGAAGCAATGTTTTTTTTTTTTTAATTTGAGCGTTGTCCCATTTCGTAGGGCAACATTTCAACCACTACCCCTTGTAACTCAGTTCCAAGGGGCTAGGGTGACACTCGAAAACAAGGGGTAGGGCCCCCGTTTACACCTGGTCACATTATGTGACTAGTAACTGGATTGTATTGATACGATTTTTGCCACATGCATTTACACTTGGTAGTCATGCATCTCTCGGACTAAAATCCGACTGCTGTGTGGGATGGAATATGCAAATCCTCTCATTACGCGGAAGCCGTTCTCCGAGAGCTGTTTAGATATGTGTTTAAATATTGCACGGTTCTTGTAAGTCGTCTGCAATTTGTTTTGCACAGTAGTGTCTGTTCATATTGCCGTTAAGCACTTTGTTTTGTCCAGTCCCCAACCATGTGCGTCCTCCATGATTATCTTCCTTGTAGACATGGATCACATACCCAGGGGAGGAGTGTCAGCTGTACTGGGAGTGGTTTCAGTTGTTGAATGTGTCTTGGAGATACGGATGCGTTTACACTCAAAAGCTCAAATGTGTCTCAGACCACCTTCTAAAGTGATTTGAGCGATCAGATTTGTATCTGTATTACATGCATATTGGGTGCGTTTACACTCACATTTTCATGCGGCTTGGCCTTATCCATATTAAATCCTAATACTCAAGATGCATGAAGTGACCAGGTGTAAACAGGGTCTAAGACTCTAAGACAACTGCAATGACTTGCGATACTTCACAAAATAATGAGATTAATCACAATTAGTTATTTTCATTGTTTGACAGTACTAATTTCATTTGATTCCACACACAAAAGAAATATTAGCATAAAACAAACGAGAATTTATCCAACATGCTGAACAGCTTTTTAGGTCATCATGAACGATACAATTCATAAAGGAAACAATGTCTCTTTTCCAAATATATCCACTTCCTATCATGGCTGAGAAAGAAATGTGTATTTCGCCAATATACTGTTCCATCCAAAGTACAGTACATATAACAATAGTGCATAGTACACTGTATGTCCCAAAGTATCTAGACATCCCTTCAAATTAGTGAACTCAGTTACCCACTCCTGACACAGGATTTCAATTGTACACACACACACAGCTTGTATAATCTCCATAGACAAGCAGTGCCAACAGAATGGCACTCTCTGGATCAGCTGCACATGAGCCTAAGGTCACCATGCCCAATGCCAAGCATGGGCTAGAGGGGTGTAAAGCATTGGGCTGTGGAGCAGAGGAGCTGTGGAACAGCATTCTCTGGAGTGATTGAGCTCCTTCCAATAACTTTGGGATGAGCTGGTGTGATCCAGAACTGATCATCCAACATCAGTACCTGACCTCACTAATGCTCTTGTGGCTGATTGCAATCAAATCCTTACAAGAAAGTGGTGGCAAACTATGTGGAATGGGGAAAAAATGTTGTATGAGAAGGTGTCTACAAGCTCTTTTACATATATTCCTATATGCTAAGGCTTTACTCTATAGAGGAAAAAGTCATGTTTTAGTTTTTTGAGTATTGCAATATTTGAAAAACAAGGAGCCAAAAAGGTACCCAGATAAGGTACTCTCAGATTGATCTAATGCTTAGTCTCATGCAGTGTATTAGAAAGGCTCGAAGTACATAACTAGATTGGTTTTGTATTATTTTGAACAAAAAATGTTTGCTGGATCATGTGGATGCGTTCTTTTATCGAAACACCGAAGCACAGAGCAATTTTGTTAGTGGGTCCATTTGCATGCTGTGGTCTCCTGCAATATCAAGGTTCACATAGCAAATACCAATATTATGATAATGGATCTTTTTCAGCCTCAGTAAACTATAACAGGGCTGTTCAACAAGACTTGGAGGGCTGGTGTCACAGTTTGGAAGTTTCCCTGCTCAAACACACCCACTAAATTGGTAATTGTAGCTATGGGTGAAAATGCTTTGTGGAAATAAAAAATAAAAGGTAAAGCACTGTGTTTATTACAGCCACTACTAGAGGTACAGTGCTATTGTGCCATTTCTGTTTTAGCCAGATGTTTAAGTGTTTACTGGATTGGTAGAGAGCCAGAATGACTCCAGTCTTACTGGAACCAAACAGTTCACCTTAACCCTTAACCTTTAACTCAACACTAACCGTAATGAGGATGTAGCATTTAGCTGTTAGCATCAGTAGATCAGGAGTGCTGCAGGGATTTACTGTTTGTACTGTTTGTCTGTGTGTGTGTGTGTGTGTGTGTGTGTGTGTGTGCATGTACACTGATGAGTATGAGTATGTAAATATTTCTGTATTGTTCTTTTTCCTCAGCACATCTGTGGAGGAGTGTGTGCTGGCACGTGGTGTGTTATTAACAGGGATGTAGGGAGCAAGCCTCTCAGATTAGTGTGTGATCAGGGCCAAGCTCAGTAGTGCTAATCAATCAGTGTGTGCTGTGTGTGCGCATGATCAATGAAAGCGATCAGTCTGCACTGAACTGTAGATCTGAATATTGTGCATTCTGCAGTTTCTCGCTATCCTCTCTATGTCCTGTCTGTGTTGCTCAGTGCACACGTGAGAGAGAGAGAGAGAGAGAGAGAGAGAGAGAGAGAGAGTGTGTGTGTGTGTTTCTGCAGTAGCTCTAAGTGTTTACTGGTGTGTTTAGGGGCAGAAACCCTGAAGCCTGCTGCTTTAACCAAATTGGATGCTTATGTAGTCGACTCTCACACTAATAACCTGCTCTGTGTGTGTGTGTTTGGGGCAGTGCACATGCTGGGTATCAGATATGTATGCAAATGTCAATTACAGCACAGGCACCACATCATTTTTGGTTCCAGTAATGATGCACGGGGCAGATTTACTTACATTCTGTGCCATTTAGTAAACCCTATTTTGACAATAAAAATGTCTGTCGCTATTTAATTTAATAAATAGGCGCAGATGAAAGGGGCAGCTGCTGCTCTTTTGCGCTGTTGCCTCATTGCATATGCGTGTATAGGAGTTTCCCTCTCAAAGCGCAAAATACTGTAAGATTATTATAATAATATATATTATTACCAATAATAATATTTACCAAAACTGATAAATATTGACTGTGCTGTTTAACACCTGTGAAAAGCCCACCTTGTTTTGGCGCTAACATGGCTATCTTTGTTTTTGCTTGGAGACAAAGCAAAGAGAGCTTTTCGAACACATTTATTTTTAATGTAAAAAAAATAAAACATTTGTGAATGTCATGTTATATTACTCTTAATTTGATGAAGGAAAAGGAAGCAAATTAAAGCTAAATCATTTATTGTGCTACTGGACATGATTTATAACACTCATCAATGTGTCTTAGGAGCTTAATTTTTTGCTAAAATAATGATTTGATAGCTTTAATTTCCAAATGAAATGAAGTTCAGTAGCTGCTGCAGTTCAAAATCAGCTTGAAAGTTTTACAGCTCCCAAACAACGAAGATGCACAAGTTCACAGTGAAATTAAACAGAGATTTTACAGTGATCATAGATTTTCAAATATGTTTGGTTTTTCTAACTTAGAGAGCTAGAAGAGTAGAGAAGAAAGGCAAAGAGACATGCACGCTGCGGGGTGGGCCGCCGAGACGCAGGAGCTGCTTGTTGAACGCAATCAAAAAAAGCCTTTATCATGTATATAATTTATGGATCCAGACATCAAGTCACTCACTTTACAATTTCAAGTCAGCTGTCAGTTTGTAGTGAAGTACTCTCTGTCTCTCACTGTAATGTCTGTATTTCTCCACCATGTATTCATCCTCCGTTTGTGTTTTCACTATGCATAAAAGCACAAACAGTTCTGGTCCAGTTTAGCTTGACTCGTGTCTCATAGTAATGGGGGAGTTTCTTTTTCGGTGTCAAAACTCCTTGTGTGTGTTATAGTCTCTGTTTGCCTTATTGTCTAGTGTGTGCTCCCTTATGACAAAAAGACAAGAAATGCTGTGAAAGACTGACTTGTGTAGTTAATTTATCGAGCTAACTTTCAGCAGCTAAAATAAGAAAAACAATAGATTTCAATAGATGAAACGTGAAGTTTAAAAAGAGCCAACTGTATCCTACCTTAGCTCTGTGTTATCTGGCTAAATGTCCTAGTCGTGATCTCGGCATTTGCGAGGTCCAGAAAACCTGGAGTTGCGCATCACTAAGTAGGACTACCGGAACAAGTTGTGCTCTTGTGACCTCATGCGTACAATTCAGAAACAGTCCTCAAATTCAATAAAACAACAGCCTATTCAAATATCAAGCGTTTATCAAAAATTTACTGTACATTTTAACCAAAAGCATTGGTGATTATACATTTCTCATATATATATTTCTTGGCTAATTTTGACTTTGAGCTGTGTGGTTTTCTACCTATTTTGATCCAAATCTTTACAGCTTTGGTGAATACAATAGAAATCTTTTCACCTCTCTTAGCCTAGTAATTCAGACTAATTTACTACTGTCGCTGTTCTCACTGCAGGTTTTTTCTGAGCAATTTTGTCTTTCTTTTTTTTTCTTTACAATTTGTTTTTTCCTTCACTTGATGGACAAAGTAGTGCTTAAAGACAGTTGTGATTACTTAAGGGCTCCTTTGTTTTTATTTTATAACATAGCAAACAAACCAGATGATGTAAACTCAATGGAAATTATTATTATGCTGATAGCTAATATAGATGATAATGCTAGAGGCTGCAGTCATAAGCTCCATGGCTGAGTAGCTGTTCTCTTTAGCTGCTAAGTCACTCACACGTTGCTGGAACACTTCCACGTTACACTGTGTGTGTGCTGAGTGTGTGTGTATGTTATGTGTGTGTTTCGATACAGATGTCATATAGTGTACGCTATGTGGGTGTGTGTTGTCATGTGTTGTGCTTAGACCAGGTGGAGCGAGTGAAAACAAAGAAAAAGAGGGAGGTGGAAGAGAGAGAGAGAGAGAGAGAAAGGGAGGGAGGGAGGAGGGTGGACAGTGGGAGCAGAGATGTACCGAGGGATGAGGAGAGAAAGAGGCAGAGGCAGGAATAAAAGAGGGATGGCACTTTACTTACGCTCCTCTCTCTCTCTCTCTCTCTCTCTCTCTCTCTCTCTCTGTCTCTCTCTCTCCCCTGGGTCTGTGTGTGTTGTTAGAGGCTGCCGCCCGCTGTCGTCCATCATGGCTCCTATGAGCACCATCTGCTCAACATTACAGCCGCTGTTGCCTGGCTACCTGCTCTCTCTCTCTCTCTCTCTCTCTCTCGCTCTCTCTCTCTCTCTCTCTCTCTCTCTCTCTCCTTCCTCTGTCCCTTCTTTTTCTCTCCTGCTCTATATCACTCATGTTCCTCATTTCACAGTATACCTGTCTCTCTGTCTCGTTCTCCTGACTCTCAGCGCTGCTGTCTTGTTTTTCTTTTCTCTCTCTCTCTCCTCTCTTTCTCTCCCTCTTGTTTTCTCTCTTATCTGTCTCTTGTGTCATCTTTCTCTTCTCTCTCTCACTCTTTTCTCTTGCAATTCTTTCTTACTTCTTTCTCTCCTTCTTTCTTTCTCCCCCCTTTATTCTCCTACACTTTCTCTCTCTATTCTTTCTCTTTCTTTCTCTCCCTGTCTCGCTTTCTTTTGTGTCTTTCACTTCTCTTTTTCTCCTGCATTCTTTCTCTTTCTTTCTCTTTCTCTCTTCCTCCTTGTTTGTCTATCCTTTCATTTTCTCTCATTTCCTCTGCTTCGACTTCATCACTTGTCTTTCAGTTCACTCTCTCTCTTCTCTCTCTCTTTCTCTCTCTCTCTCTCGTCATGCTCAGTTGAGGAGAAGTCTGGCTCAGACACATTATCCAGCAGGAAGAGAGGGATGTATATTACAGTGCTCATGATTAAGCCATCGAGAGAGAGAGAAAGAGAGAGGAAAAGAGAGAGGAAGGGAGGGGGGATAGAGGGAGAGGCGGAGAGAGTGTGAGCGAGTAAAGAAGAGATAGAGATGAGAGTACGGATGGTAGAGTTTGGGTTGAAAAAGAGAAAGCAGGGGTGTGAGGGAGCGAGATAAGTAGAGATATGGAGGGATGGAGTTGGAGAAAAAGAGAGAGAGAGGGCGTGCATGACTGCAAGATAGGCATGGAGGTGGAAGAAATAGAGATATGACGATTCAGAGGGAGGGAGGATAGACCAACACTGCCCTCATCTGGCCACTCTGGACAACACACACACACACATACATGCTGCTCGGTGCTCGTTTCGTCAGCCTGCCTGGTTAAGTGAGGAGATCCTGCAGCGTCCATGGAGATTTGCACTTATCGACCGGTCCGGTCTGGATGGATGTGAAGCGTCTGCTTTTAAAGGCAGAGAGAGAGAGAGAGAGAGAGAGAGAGTGAGAGAGTGCTAACTCCACTAGTACATCAATACAGCATCTGTATGTCCAAAAGCAAACAAACGCATCATGCTTCAACACTGACCGCTGAAGATCATGGTTGTTCCAAAGCCTCTTTGAGGGACTCAATCATGTGATATCTACAGGGTGACCACAGTTTCCAGTTTTCATCACCAATGTCCAGTGAGAGCAATATTGCAGCCAATGAGTGTATATATCATAAATATCCTAAATACACATAGTGAATAATTCCAGCCATCATCGTAGTCTCTCGCTCCCTCGTTTATACAGCTCATTTTAATTTTATAATGTTCTTGTTACAGTGGAGGCTGTTGAGGGGAACTAGACTTTTCCAATTTGCTGTTGCTTTTGTTAGTTTGCTGCTCATTGATTTATCCATAGGTCTCCTGTGAGCTCTATCCAGCACAGTCTGCTGAAGGTATTGCTTTAAAAGCCACTTAAACGCTGTATTTGTCAGGATACAATCCTGGATTCTGTCATAGCAGCATACAGCACATGAGTAGCCAAGCTTCAACATGGAATACAGATAGTTTCAAGAGTCAAACTTGGAAAATGCTTTAATAATTTAGTGTCTGCACTTTGACAGCCCAAGTGTTTTTTTAATGATTTCTTTTTAAAGACTTCCTTGTTTATCTTCCAATTAAATATTTTGGACTCTTTGAATAACCATGTGTGGTTAGGTTTCGTAAGAAGTTCTACAGATTGGTAGGTGTCCAGGATCGTGGTCTGGCAGTCCAGGCTTGCACTGCTATGACAGTGGATTGCTATGCAAAACATGGTAATTAAAAGTGGATAATATTTTAACAACTTACTTCATTGTTTGACTGTGGTATGTATTAATAATGGCCAGTCTTTTCATTGTTGAGTCATCCTGACCTTAATCTCTCTCCTTCAAAGCGACAAACTCACGCTGAATAAAGTTCCCCTTTTTTCCTGTGATTGCTGTTATTGTTCCAGTCTTTTTCAAGTTCTTGCCTCATTTTTCTCTCTCTGCTTTCATTTTTCTTGCAGGAACAGGGCATGGTGGGGATGCCACGCCAGGCCGGTGGCGTCCAGCCCCCTCATGGAGGTCCAGGGGGTGTGGCCTCTGCAGGGCCGAATGGGGCAGGACCTGGGGCAGGGCCAGGTGGTTACCTGGGCAACCAGCAGCAGCAGCAACAGCAGCAAGCAGCCATGATGAAACAGATGATGGCTATGGAACAGGAGAAAAGAGTGCAGCACCACATGATGGAGCAGCAGAAAGCTCAGCTACTGAGGGAACAGAGGCACCACCTACTGGCAGAGCAGGTGGGTGGCAAGTACAAGCAGTACAGCAGTGACAGTGACAGTGAGCAGCACAGTAGGGGCATGCCAGTGGGTATTGCACTGATATGAGTCTGACAGTCACAGAGGTGTCACTGTGGATTGTATAGACTCTGTATAGTTACTCTCCACTTTATTAGATACATCTATCCACAGTCGTATGCAAAAGTTTGAAAACCTGGTTAAATTATATATTTTGTTGAAGTGAAAATAAGTTAACATACCTCTACAGAGAACTTAAATATGCAAATTTTAATGCACAATTTCTGTTTTTGTGCTGAGTAAAACATACTGTGGAAAAAAACAGAAAATCTAAAATGTACCATCACCTGTGCAAAGGCTACATTTAATGTTTTTTCCCAGTGTGTCAAATTCAGCAAATAAACAGTAATTCTGCATTATAATGTGCGGACGTGTGTGTTTTTTCACTTGTAACAAAACATGTAAATTGACCAGAAGTGCCCAAACTTTTGCACATAACTGTACAGCTCATTTCACTTTACTATACCTCTTCATTTGTCATGCACAGTTTGTAGTCCTGGAGGGCTGGAGGATCTCCAACACAGTGATGGTGATTTCTGTGCTCTAACCTGCTCTAGCCCTTAATCAGTGGTCAGTTTCTGACCACAGGACAACTATTAGCTGGATATTTCTGGTTGAAAGACTATTCTCAATCCAACCCCAGCAACACTGCTGTGCCTGTATCACCGCCACACACACTGCCATGTCAGTGTCACTGCTGTGCTAAGAATGGTCTCTCTCCTTTAATGGACAGGAAAAAGGGTAGCTGCTGAATTGTTCAGCAATGGCTGCGTGACACCTACATAAGCTTTTCATCTCAACTGATATAAACCTACATAAACCTTTATAAAGACTTGCTACAACAATCATCAGTTGTTATAAAGGATGCTTTTGTTGTCATTTCACCTCAGCCAGTGTTATGACAACTGAAGCTTGTAGGAATGTAATAGTCCATATGGATCATTCTACCAAAAAAGTCACTTGTTTCGGACTCTAAACTGACTTTAGACTCAAATAATTTTGCTTTGAGTGACCCTGTACTTTAATTATGTTTATTTCATTAAAACAAATGGCTGAACTTTCCATTTTATCACTACCCAACACTACTGAAACTTTACCAAATGTTTCAGTAGTGACTGTTTCAGTAATGACAATTTTAGCTATTTTTAAACATCAAAACTCAAAAATGCTACCTAGTACATGACGAGCAAACACAGCTTTGAACAGTTGTACACACATCAAATCATAATGTTTAAACCCAAAATTTTATGTGCCTTTTAGTTGAAGTGTTTCCTCTATTTTGTCCCTTGCTGAAATATACCTTAAGTAAACAATGAAATTACTGCTGTTTTGTTGGTATTGCTTTACTAAAGGAGCATCTGCTTACGCACACTTGAAGTTCCACTGATCAAAGTAATGTGTTAGCGAGTGTGCACACACCACCTGCTGTTTTAATTTGCTCTTTCATCTCCTACTGCCGGGAATATTCTGCTAAAGAGAGTTTAAACTGATATGGGAAGTCAAACATGTACACACCTCTTCCTCCTCTGTGTACAGTTGTTCTGCCATGCCTACAACAACCTTCATCACAAGCATAACACTGTGTTCTTTCTCCTGGATCTATAAAGTTCTCTCCTTTTTAAAGAAAACTGACGCTCATCAAGCTTAGTTCTTACTTGTTAGTTCTTAGTTCTTTAAACTCCATTGTCCTTTTTGTGTAGTTGCTTAGCCTATGCATGCAGAGGTGTTCAGGTGGAGTGTGAGCAGTAACTGTGTTTTATTTGCAGTTACAGCAGCAGCAACAGCAGCAGCATCTTCCAAGACAGATGAGTCAAGCACAGAGAAACCCATATCCTCTCCACCAGTTTCAGGGTAAGAAATAGTTTCATTTTTTATTTTTCTTGTCCATTAGGCTTCCTGTAAATAAATTTGACTTGTGGCCCATGTCATGGAACATTCCTTGCTTTTTTTAAATAAAGTTTTGCGTACTTTGTTAACATTAAATGCTTTTTACAGTAGCCATAAAATGCAATATCAGCATTGTGATATCACAACCATGAACACATTTGCTTACAACCAGCAGTTTAGCATTCATTCACAGAGAAGTGATGTGCAGTGTTGTTACTGCAGAGTCTGAAGCTGAGTTATTGGAGTGGAACATGTGGAGCAAAAAACTTGGTGCTGTTCCTGGTTGTTGAGATGCAAGGGGATCATTGCAGCCTTCTAAAGGATCCACACATCCTTTTTTCCAACATCTCTGAGAAACTTAACAGTTTGTTGCGGTCTGGACTGCTTTTTGAATGAGGCACAGTACAGTACAGGGCAGCCAATCAGAACAGAGAACAAGGCAAGACACTACATGCAGAAATGCAGATTTTTGTCTCGTCAATCATTTTTCAGATTTTTTGATTGAATTGCATCTATAACAGTATAAACCACCTTTTCTGCTTTGCAACCAGCCAATAAAGAAGAAGATGTAACGGAAACGTAATGTAAAACTCAAACTTCATGCTGCGGCTTTTTTTTTTTTACCATCGCACCGCTTTGCCTGAAAATATAAACATCCATCATCTAGAAGATGAACAATATTTAAATCCTTCATTTCGTCGAGCATGTAGTTGTTTTCAGTATCGTTCCAAAAGTGTTTTGCTGCGTTTTGCAGCAACGTTGCTTGCTTATTATACACTGTAATACACATACATACACTGTATTATAAAAAATGTAAAAACTCTGTTGTCATGCATCTTTCTGTAGAATCTCAATAGTATAACCAAATACGTGTATTTTCATTTGTACTATTGACAACATTTACTAAAATGGTACGTGTTTTCTCAGATCTCACTGGCTAATACAGTTATGAGGCCCATTCCTAAAACCGTTTTCATCTCTACATTTAGAACCAAAAATCTCAGTGTCTAGGATATCTGCATTCATGATTTTACAAGTTAATTTCTAAACATATTCTGAATGATACTACAAAAGGATTTCCTTTTGACCTGAAAATGACCTCAAAAAACATTTTTTATAATAACACTGCATTTCTCGATTAAACAATAAAAAAAGAGATTTCAAAAACGGCGACAACGTAAATTACAATATGCACTTTTTCAATAAATAATTTATTATTAATTATACTCAAGGTAAACAGGTATTCCCCCCAAAAATGTAATTCCTTTAGAGCATGTTTTTGTTGCGAAGCAACCGTTGCCAGTTGAAAGAGATGAAGAATGTTTAGTCACCCATCTCTGTATATGGCAGTCACTTGGTGAACCTTTCAACCTTTTGTCATATAACAATGAACATATCATAATATGGCACTTAATAATGCAAAAAACTGTGCTTTATTAGTAGTTTTTGTTCTCCAAATTACCACCACGACAATGACGCTAATTTCCACTAGCACCTCTATGCAATTTCCAGTCTTATTTAGCAGCAGGCTAACACTGTTGTACATCCCTTTTCTCAGGCTAGGGCTGTTTTGAACCCAGACTAAGTCTCAAACAGCTCCCTCTACATAGGGAGGAGGGAGACATCTGAGATTCAGTCTGGGTTTGATGCTAATTAAGGCAGAACTAAAACACAGAAATTGGAAACATGTAAGACATTAAAGTGACATTTTCTTTAGTAGTAAATATTGAAGTTTTACACTGAATCATGTAGTAAGTACTTAAATTCAAAGCCTGTAATATTAGTGGAACAGTTGTTTAGCCTGTTAGCTCTCTTTGAGGCCTGTTAACTAGTTGATCAGACTAGTTCTAGTAAGAAAATAAGTTGTCTGCCCCTCAGTTTAAACAAAACTAGTATGGTTTTATTAATCGTAGTATCATGACTGGCTGAGCTGCATTCGAAGCTGCTGTACAGTACTGTTACAAAAATGACTGCCATTTGTTTAGTACAGCTTTTTCAGAGCTAAAATGTGGTGCATGATACAAACCGTATGATGATCAGTGCAGGTGTGTGTGTGTGTGTGTGTGTGTGTTTGTTTTCTAAAGGCTCTGTTCATTTTAGAGTCCAGTTGTTGATTTCGCTCCTCTTACAGCAGATCATTCACTCTTTCAGTCTCCAAATTACTACTTTGCCGAGTGCGCCCAGGGCTCCTGCCAGCGTCTGAGCTAATGAGAGAGAAAACACATGCACACACGCGCGCACACTCCTGCTCCAAAACACACAAAAACAAGTACAGACATACACACGTTGCCTCTTCACACACACAAGCCTACAAACATACTCAAGCAAACGCCTGGGCAAAACACAGATCAAATACACGCATATGTAAAATACATCCCCCCAACCCACACACACCCCAGAGGGAAGTCTGTCTATTGATCTTGCTGTCATGTTGCCATGGAAACCATATTAGATTTAGATCCGGTGGGAAATACCCTTTTAGTCAGTCCCATCAGTGGGAGAGGCACCTGAGGGGGATCATCAGGCATTCAGGTTTTTTAAGAAAAAAGCGACCGACTTCAGTAAACGCAGCATTTTCAGTCAGATGGTTTGGTAAATAGATATGTAAAAATGAATTATAAAAGTTTTTCATACAAAAAACACACTAATGTTATGAGTGGGGTTAAGGGGATAAAGTCAAATACATGAAAAAGATAGAACATGGGCCCTTTAACATGCATATACAGATGTGACATTAATACATAAATGCCATGTGTTTAGTACAGACTTTTGAGCTGAAATGTGGTACAAACTCTGATGATCCTACAAACTAGGATATATATCTGCTCATTGTATCTCAGTCAGGTCAGAATTTTACTTTGTCTAAGTGTTAATAAAATGTAGACTAGAAACATTGACTAAGACTCCTGCAAAGTTACCATTTTAGAGAGGCTTTGGCCCCACAACGTTTTGTCCCTGTGTTACTCCATTACATGACTGAAAACCAAGTCAGCATTGACTGACAATCTAGATAGAGCTGTTGCAAGTTAATAGAAAAGCACCATTCATTGTGTTTATGTATCAGTGCTGGAGTACGCCTGCCTGTTTCATTTAGATCTTTTTCTTTGTACTATGTATTAGGTGAGTTTTTGTTGTGGAAGAAGGACCAATAATCAAACTTGTTGCCTATTTTTTAACTTGTTGACCTTTAGTGTAGAGTTATTACTACCATTTTGCTATGCATTCGATTCACATTATGTAATTATTATTATTGTGTAGTTGGTTATGTAATGAAGTACATTTACATTCAATTTACATTCTATATTGCTTTTGGATTCTGTAGTGAGTGCGTTTATATGCACTTAATAATCCGATAACTGCAGAAAATCAAATTTTGTCAGTAATCCAATCAACATGTTTACATGCATTCGAGTAATCAGATAATGAGGAAACTCTGGGTTTACATGAATCAGACAGTAATCGGATTTCTGCTTTGCAACCAGCCAATAAAGAAGAAGATGTAACGGAAACGTAATGTAAAACTCAAACTTCATGCTGCGGCTTTTTTTTTTTACCATCGCACCACTTTGCCTGAAAATATAAACATCCATCATCTAGAAGATGAACAATATTTAAATCCTTCATTTCGTCAAGCATGTAGTTGTTTTCGGTATCGTTCCAAAAGTGTTTTGCAGCAACGTTGCTTTTTTATTTCTGGTACCGCAGTCTGTTTTGCACACGCGCAGACCGAGAAATCTGAAAGAAATCTGAGTAAGAGTTTACATGCACTGAGAAATCTGATTACTCAGCCAAATTCAGCACTCTTTATCAGATTTTTTAATCAGATTTTTAGACCTTACTCTGATCTAAGAAATCAGAGTATGCTGTTTACATGACCATTTAAGTAATCAGATAACTGCAGAAATCCGATTATGATCGGATTATTGAGTGTGTGATAACACACTCATTGTTTTGGATTTGAGATTCATGCTAGAGCAGTATCAGATAGAGAACACACTATCTTTTATTTCTAATTTAAATTATAGGTGAACTGCTGTTCTTAAAGAAAGTGTTCTTGAGGAAATGAGCACCCGAGTTTTGTAAGTTGACAGCGTAATTAATCCGTCGTTCGTTGCATCTACTGAGCATGTTAATGTGGCAGCATAACAATGTTTGTTTGGTTGAACACCATTGTTTTTGTCACTCGCTTCGGATGAAAATTCAACACACCTGCTGGGAGCAAATTATCTCCAGAAGATACATCACCACAAGCTGGATGAGCCATAAATTCTGCTTCACAGTGTAATACTGTGTACTACTCAAATCTAAAGAATACACACACACATGCACTCCTGTAGTGATAGTGGAGTTGCCCATGGGCTCAGTTTCAGCCCCTGAAAGCTCACTCCTCTCCACTCTGCACTCCAGCTTCCTCTCCTCAAAGCATCACCTGCTTCTGTTTGTTTGTTTATTTATTTATATATTTATTGGCAGGATTGAACTCTTTCTCCCTCTGGAAGCTCTGCCTGTTGCCGTGGCAACTTGGCCCCCCGAATTTCTCTGTACAATTTCAGTCTAAGTCGACGTGGATTATCAGGACAGATAGAGCCTTTCCAAGTTGATAGAGAAGCACCATTCATTGTGTTTATGTACCAGCAGATGGTGTGCTGGTGATTTGCTGTGTATGTGTGTGTGTCTTTATATTTCATGTAGAATGTTTTGATGGATTGATGGTTGTTTTTTAGTGAATGAATGTGTACTACTAATAGTTATTGTCTGTCTGTTTACTGATGAACCCCTATAAGCCTAGAGATTAATTATTGTCGTTTTTCTATACTTTTCATATACATTACATAATTATTTTCATGTTATTACCAGGGCAGGCCCTAATAATTTGAATACTCTATGTTACGTTGGTATTCAGTTTAGTATTCGGAAGCCATATAAATTGTAGCCTAAAATAAGGTTCATCAGCAAAGGCCTTTAGATACAGCAATATGCAAAGGTTTGAACACCTCCTGGTCAAATAACATGTTTTGTTGATTTTCTAAATGAATGCAAGTCCTTTACAGTGAACAAACTTAAATATGGTATTTTAAACATAGCAAGTTTGACAAAAAATGAAACATAAAATATAAAATGTTCCATAACTTTTCAATATGTTGAACTCAAAATATACAGTAATTGTGCATTAAAATGTACAGTCGTGTGTTATCTGTAAAAGGATGTGTGCAAAAAAACAATTTTTTTTTAATTTGACTAGGTGAGTCTATAGAACAGTTATTTTTAATACATGGAAAACGGAGAAAAAAAATATAAAGAATGCCAGCCATCCATTGGGCTTCATCTCAGAGCAAACAAACTGCACTACTTTTCATGTGGCTGTTGAAGTTAAAAGCTAAAAAAAAATTGTGTGGAAACACTTTAAATTATTGAGCAATAAGAAAAATGCTCTGTACAAAATTTGCAATAAGAGTCCACACTGTCTTTGACTCACCTTAGGTGGGAATATTAGCTAATTTTTCTCCTTTTTTAAAACTTGACAGCAGAAACATCAGATCTGTTTATTTAGACGAAATAACGTTAACATTTTTCCACTGTATCAAAGAAGAATCTCCTCCGCAGTCTGTTAGTACAGCGCAGGGGCTGCTCTGCGGCTACCACAGCAACAAGATCTTTACATTATAGTAGAATATTAATTAAAATATAGTTTAGAATGTTGTAGACAGTGGGAGTGTGTGATTTTTATGGAGTTTCTAAGGAGTTCGTGCTTCACTCGCATGCAAATGTGGGAAAAGATGTGATGAACGCGAATCTAGAGCAGCCCATGAAGCACTGTTTAATATGGAAGCATATGTGTTCCATCAGATGGAACTATCAATGAGTATCCCGAAACCTGTAAAACGCTTGTTTGGGCCAGCCTTCATAATTACATAATTCATTACACAGTTACCCAGGCAGTTATACTCACATTTGACAGGTTCACTTCAGGTTCAAGTCTTTTAAGTCTGTACTTCTTTTTGTTCTTCAAATTTCTTTAGTTTTGAACAAGAATTTTCTCAAAATAACTTTTCATCAAATACAAATCATTGTAAAATACATTATTGACTGAAAGGATAGAATCTGCACTCTCTAGCAATCTAGTGTTTCATAGCGAAGGGTTAAAGGAACACAAAATACAGAAGGCTAAGATTGCTGATGTTAGGGATGAAGTTTCTTTGAATGCCACATGGTCCTCACGTCTTCTCATGTGTCCTTGTAGGCACAGCGCAGGAGATGGCGGCGCGGAACCAGGCGCTTCAGAACATGAGGAACGCTCGCCTCCTACAGCAGCAGCAGCAGCAGCAGAGCCAAGGCATCCTACAGATGACCCCAGTGCAGAACTCTGGCCCCATGCCTGGTCAGGGCGAGATGGGCGTGGCCTACGGGAGCCAGGCAGGTGGCCAGACAGGCATGTACCAGGGCATGAACTCGGGAATGGGGCAGATGCTCCAGCCTCAGCACCACCCCAACCAAGGTGGCATGGGCATGGGGCAAAGACCCTCAGGCAACAACACACAGGGGATGGTAGCGGGCGGGGCTGGGGGCAGCGGCTACAGTCAGGGCATGCTGATGAACCCCGCGCTGTCTCAGCAGCAGATGAAGCCAAGCAGTGTTGGGCAACCGATGGCCAAAGCCCAGGCGCAGAGACTGCAAAGCATGATGGGAGGTGGAGGCCAGGGGTGGCCCCAACAGCAGCAGCAGCAGCCGCAAAATCTACAAGCCCTGGGCGGAAGGACTACAAACGACATGGTGGCGTTTAACAGCAACTACCCAATGCAAGGCGGGCAGCCATCAAGAATGCCCAAGCAGCATTTTGCCCAAGGGATGGGGGGCCAGGGCATGGTGGACCCACGGGCCATGAACCCAGCTGGCATGGGCGGACCCATGATGCCGCACATGGCTGGCCAGCCACGGACTGGCCAGCCGCGAGGCATGGTGATGCCCAGCATGAGCCAGGGCGGCATGCCCAACATGACGGCTTTCGGACAGGGCTCCGCCCAGGCGATGACAGGGGCAGGGCCAGGAGGAGGGGCTTATATGTCAGGCGGTCAGCCGCAAGGCTACCAACGGACGTCTAATCAGGACCTGGCGTACGGTTACGGCGCCCAATCGGGAGCTGGGGGCGGGGTCTCTTTCGGCCTTTCGGATGGTGCAGAGCTGGACTCAACGGACGGTTGGATGGAGGATTTTTTTTCCAGCCAATAGCCAACATGGAAACATGCTAAGGTTTTGGGACAGGCCGGGAAAAAAGTGTAAAGAAAAAAAGGAAAGGATTTATGGATGTGTTTTGTTTTCTTGTTTTCATTTAATGTTCTACAATTTGGGAAGAATATTACATGTTGTGTATTGTACGTGTGCTGTCACTATATTTAAACCAACAATCTCTGAGCTATGCTCTCCTCTAGAAGCCGAGTCTCTTTAGACTTAATCATGTGCCCATCTTTCCTCCAGTTTTGCAGTGTTTATTTTAATGTAAAGATTCTGATTCAGTTTCCCTTGAGCTTTCCCGCAGGACTGACACACTGAAAAACTGAAATGAATTCTGAAACAGAATGAGTTTTGTTCAGTTTTGGTTAGACAAGATGTTACCCTCATCCACAAAAGTCTGTTTGGTTAGTCACCAACAAATTGTGAAGCGTGTTTGTGTGTGTGAGAGAGAGTGCATAAACAAAATACAACCACAGTCACCTTCCCAAGAGATCCCTTGTCTTTAACAATGATTCGAAAAGCCAAACATTATCCTCCTTTTTCTTTCTCTACTCTTCTATTACATCTCTTTCTCTTCTCCTTCTCTCTGGAAACTGATGTTGTGGCCCATCGCTCCGCTTTGCTTTGCGTGTGAGAGTATATGTGGGTGTGCGTGTGTGTGTGTGTGTGTGTGTGTGTGTGTGTGTGTGTGTGTGAATGCATGTGTTTTTGTGTTTGCACTGCAAGCATCATGATTTGTTTTCCCTTAGCGTGGGTATCATGGATGTTCTGCTGTAGCTGGGCAACCACTGTTAGCCATGTGTCTGTATGTGTGTGCGTCTTAACAGTAATCAAAGAGACTTGGCAGCTATGAACTTATCTCTCCACCTTAAATCAAAAAGCTGGAAGAGATTATGTTTTTCTCATAAGTCATATGGCAGCTAGGAACACAAGCATGGCATCACCCGTATGGGCCGAAAACACACAGTTCTCAAACACACGCCATCCAGAGCTGGGCTGTGAACGTAACAGCTTCTACAAGTGACTTTAGTTTAGGTTAGTCTTTCACACAGAAATGAAAAGTAAAATAGAAATGACCATTCCCATCTAATTGGAAGAATTCTGTTTGTTTTGTTTGATCAGAAATGTCAATTAATGAAAAGTCTAAAAGCCGATTTATTTTGTGCAGTACTGTACAGAAGTCAGAGACCACCCTTTATTTATTTTATTTTTAATAAAACGACCGTTACGTACTAAATATTCATTTTTTTCAGTATCAGGAATAGGGAGAAAACATTTTTTATTTTATTTAAAACATATTTAATAGATAATTACACAAAAGCCTCAACGACACATTTTTCATTCTTTAGTGGGTCCACATTTTACTTTTCTTACAGCTTCCATTCTTTTCAGGAGACCTGCTTTCAGTTTTTCGAAGAAATCTGCAGGGATATTTTTCCACAACTCCAAAGTTCGGTCTTAGAGGTTGGTTGTACTTTCTGCTTCTCACGATCCAAGTAATATCAAAAACATTCATGTGATGATAAAGTCTTAATACTGTTTATCTGACGGGTGACCAAAGCTTGCATGGTTGTTTGGAGTTCCATCTTTTAATTTGGTAAACTCCAGTTTTGAAAACTCTTGTTTTTTTTCCCCCACATATTTCCTCTCCCTTAGCCAAGTGGAGTATTCATACCTGATCTCGTCAGAAATATTTACTGAATTTACTGAAGAATAATTAACTTCCATTTAATGGTCATTTTGGTCTCTTGCTACTGTACTTCAGCATCTGCGTATCTTTGAATACGTGCAGACGACATACGCAGATGTTTGCATGGGTATGTGCCAAAGTACTTGCACATAACATGAGCATGTGCACTAGGGGGAAGTGTCCAAACCAAAATGCAAAGAAAAGGATGAGGAAAGTCTCACGTTTTTCCTCTGTTGTCCCCAAGAATTAATACTAACTGCTCTATTTTGATTTTGGGTTCTCAATGCTACCAGTCAGAGTTTGCTTGACGCACAGCTCTGCAGTTTCGCATGATGCGTTTTGTGTGTGAACCCCTACGCTTGCCCATGAATGTAGATATGTTTATGTGCATCTTTGCAGAAATATAAATCAACCTTTAAGGCAAATCTTTTGACAGTGTATTTTGGCAATAATTCAATTTCAATCATGTATTTTATCTCTATTCTCTCGCTAAACTATATTCCAGAAAGGGGATCGGTCATCAGATCAAGCCCACTACTTCTACAGGCCTCAATTACACACATTTTAACAGTCTTTCTGCTCTCTCTCTCTCTCTCTCTCTCACTCATTATAAGAGATGTTCTCAAATTGTAAACATTTTCACGTAGTTCTTATTTGTGATCAATTGTAAAACCTCTGTATTTGACCACCTGTAATTTGGCGATGCCATCCATGCCTGTTAAACCATCTTCACAACCTTAGCTTACTCGTTTGAGACGGCTTCTCTTTGTGTGTTGTGTTCCAATATACTGAGTTTCACAGTGTCTTTACTATCGTTCCTCCATACTGTAGTATCTGACCAAAAAGCCTTCAGTTTTCATCACCACATTCTTTTCAGCAAGCTGGGAAGATGTGACTTAGAAATCCTACAGAAAAGAAGAAGAAGAAGAATGGAAGGTTATCCCCCTTTGTGTGTGTTGTGTCATGGCAGCATAGCTAGTCTATTTAAATCTAGTTTGATTGTTCTAACCTTCTAAGGAATGTAATAGGGTGACTGCTCCTTTTTTTAAATTGAATTTCTTCATCAAAGAGAGGTGGAACACATCCACAGCATCTGCAGTGTTTCAGGAGTGTTAAGGCGTCATAGTATTGCTGTTGCTCTTTTCAGAGGGTTGACGGGTGTGACGGGCCCTCTCCAGCCTCGTTCTTAAATATCAGCTATCCTGGGACCAAGTCAGACAGTAGTTCGTCATTTCTGTCAAAGTCATCAATGTTGTCTTTTTTTTGGCTTTTATTTTGTACTGGTGCTGATTATATATGTGATGAAAAAGATATATATATGAGAATGGCTATTTGTAAATATGTTTTTACTACTTTAAATACACCAGAAGATGTGTCTCTACTCTCTGTAAAGATATTACTGTTTGTTTAAGATAGAGTATTTTTATTTCATTTTTTTCCACTCTTAAACTCATCTGAGCTATACCATTGCACTTCGGACAATGTCTTAATACTAATGGGTAATGTAAACTTTCTCTAATTTTCATTTTGAAGGTTTTTTCTAGTTTGAGGATTTCAGTCTGTACCTAATGCAGTGCTTTTTTCTCTTTCCCCTTGTACAGAATTATGAAAATGGTAACACCAGAGACTTACAAAAAAACAACAGTTTTTGTTTTTCAGAAAAATACAATAAAGAGAGAATTTTCTCGCTGATCATACGAACCAAACTGTGTTTCTTCTTGATCTGTTTACACACACACAAGATGGAAAGCAAGAGTGTGAATATGACGCCTGGAAATAGGAGAAGAACGTAGAGGTGGCTGAGAGAAAAAAAACTGAACGAAGGGATGATGGAGAGGAGATGAGAGGGAGGAGTGAATGGGAAGAAGACGAACTTAGAGGAAGTGTAGACCATGGCTGGTCCTGCACCTGGAGAAACATTCCTGCAGAGGTTTTAGACGAATTCTAGTCAAGACAACGCTGGGGTTGTGAGCAAAAGGTTGCACACTGTTCAGTGCACTTGCTGACAATACTACCTCAAAATATTAGCAAGTGTTTTTTTCCCTAAACTCTCTCCTATTCAGAGGCCCTGTTAATCCACTTTCTTCAAGATTTCATTATTTTTGCACACCATACAGAAATTAATGCTCAAGTACAGGCATGAGAACCCCTCATAACCTAATTAATGAAAAACACCAGCAGTCATGGTCATCATGGTTGATATGGTTCAGTTGGTATAGTGGTTTTCAATCCCAGTCTTGGGATCCTTGTGATATGTATCAGTTTGCAATAATAAAAAGCTGTTTACATATTGCTGTATACCAGTATGTCATACAGTGTTTTTCAAAAACTCACAAAACTAAAGTAACAACTGATGCCATGCTTCAGGAAAAATGCCAAACCCACACATTTTATACCCTTACTGTCATGAGTTTCAATGTGTGCTTTTGAGTTTTTAACAATTTGGAAAATTGTGACATCGGTAAGTAGGTCAAACTTTCTCTTCATACCAACAAAGACACTTTAGTGAACATGAAGCTGGGTGTTGAAGCAAGTGCAGGTATTTATCTCACTTAATTGAAAAGTAAAAGTGAAAATGAAACGTGATAATAATGAAAACATGGCGAGATGTTGATTTGGTGGAATATAGTGCAATATAGTACCCACCTAGTGTGACACCTTGCTTAACTGGAACAGGTGCATTTAGGATAAACTCTAAGACAAGAAGAGTAAAGCTTGGTAAGCAAGGCTTGAGCATGGTCTGAAAAACAGAGGGATGAGACAGTAGTAGTGTAGCCGGGAAAACTGTTTAGCATTGCTGCCCACTTTTTATGATCACCATCAAGATTACAGATCCAGCTTAAAGGAATAATTTACACAATTATACCAGTATGTCATACAGTGTCAAAAACTACTTAAGCAAGTCTCAGATTAGTTAACAACTTCATACAATTTAAGTCATGTGTGATGCTTTAGCCATGTAGTTTACACAGTCGGCTATGCACCAAATAGGACATTATTTGTTAGCTACGCTGGCACTGTAGCTCCAGTGCAAAACTAAATAGATCTAAATAGATCACTTTTCATCCCATCACTTTACAGGTGGTTACAATGTACAACAGTGCAGATTTAGCCACAGGAAGTGGGGTGTGAACTTCCAAACATGCATGTGAACTTTGTAAATCCCCACTCACCCACGCTAGTCATGTTATGTCAAATGCAGCAATGAAAAAGAACTAATTAATATAAATGAATAAATCACTTAACAGAAATGTGGTATAAAAGTTTGGCAAATGCTAAAGTAAACACAATAAAAGGTCAATAACGTGTAAAGAGTATTTGTTAAATTACTACATGATTACCTTGTTACAAAAAATTCAACCAAAGAGGCATTTCATGTTGTTTATGACTCATTTCACTGTTTTCATAGTTGGGAGTAAACTAGCTACCAAGTTAATATTTGTTAGTCTAACACCTCTTATCCTAGATACTAGTTAGCCACTGACTTTCATTTGATCTACCAGACACCTAACTGTGCGAGGATATAGACCTCTGAAGTCTTCTTATCATTCTGTAGTCACTATCACGCCCATATTAGGAACTCTGGGTCTGGTTTTCACTGTGAAAAAATGAATGGCGTTCTTGTTGTCATGCCCTGTGGTAAACAAAAATATTCTACAGCTGATATGCTTTTTGCTGTATCTTCAGGGGCGGTCTTTGCACTAAGCAAAGGTAGGCAGACACCTAGGGTCCCCATGTGCCAATTGGGTCCCATGAACATACAATTTAGATACACTGTGTGGGTTGATGTCCAATAAACTATTCCAAAATATATATACATTGTAAAAATAGTTTGTTACTATTGTTAGTGTCACTGATAGTACAGAGAGCTCCAATGTTGGGTAATTATTTAAAAAAGTGTTCGCTTACAAATTATTCAGTACTTCTCTCACAATGTACTGGGATTCTCTTATTACTTGCTGGACTAAGTAATCTCACTACTCATTACTTCTACATTACTCTCTACTAAATTATCTAACTATATTGGCAGAGAATGTTTGTTTTAAGCCTTATTTCTTAAAACAAGCAAAATAATCTGCCAGTGTAGTGAGATAAGCATCACCTGATCAAATTACTCAAGTAAATAATGTCTAGAAATAAGTTAAATAACCTTACAATACTTTTACAACAATCTTAAAATGGAAAAATATTAGATGAATTGACTAAATATAAGATGATTTTACTTGCTAAAATGTCATTTCATGCAGCCCAAATGGTTGCACCACTCAGGAGCCCAGAGCCCCAGAATCACTAAATAAGCACCTTTTTATGGCATTTTTCCTCAGAATGTCACCAGATCATTCAAATCATGATGTCATTAAGGAGTCAAAATACCAATATTGCTACTTGCATGCTAACGCTGCTGCTGACTGAACTGATGTCGTAAGATTGGCAACCTCACCGAAATACCTTATGCAAACCAGCAAGCTTTGTCAAATATGGTAGTTGAGTTGCTTTGGCAGTAGTAGCACAGTTTGAATAGTTGGTGTTGGTATATAACAGTGTTGAGTTTAAGTGAAAAGTTATTTTCGTGCGGCATCTTTTCAGTGCTAGCCTGCTTGTAGCTTGTATGTAGTAGCATTGTTCCATCTTTTGACTGCTAAACGACCTCATAATTCAGAGGATTCAGTGCTCCAGTACTCCAGTACTCCAGTGACAGCTCGCAGGACAATATTTTAGTTTGACAAAGCAGTTGTACTACATTAGTGTTAATTAAACACTTCATTTTTCTCATAGAGAAAACGTGTTTAAACTTAGAGCCCCTGATATAAGCAAGACGCCGACTACAGAAGAGACTCACTCCACTTTTTCACCAAGCAATATATTTTTAAAAATTACATGCTTGTGGGGCCCACTGGTGACTTGGGGCCAAAGCGACTGCATATTCCGCTTACAGCCAGACACGACCTCGCTCATTACATTCTATTAGAATACGCCTTTCAGACTGGAACCAAGAAAGGGAGAAAACAGGAGTCTGAATAGAAAGCTACCCGCCTATTGTAAAGTAGCATTGCTGGATTAAGTCAGCATAGTGCACATGGCATGTTAATGATGAAGGAAGAAGTGATGGAGCTAAAGAGTGTGAACGAGGAAAGGAACAACGCTGGAGAGGAGACATCTCATTAGCATAATTAAGAGCACACGCTAAAGAGCAGTGCTTAATTTTGTTCCACCATCAATCACGATTCCTCTCTCCTCTACCTTTTATTGTCTGCCTCTCTTTTCTGCCTCACACTCTCTCTCTCTTTCCTGATCATGATGAATGGAGAGGTATGTGCGTGACACCATCATTACTCATCTTCAAGGGTGAGACATCCTAGAAAAAGAAGAGGAGAGAACAGAGGATGAGGTTTGTATGGTGGGGGGGTCGCTTCAGACAGGGGGAGACAAACTTACGTACACACACTAAAACACACATGCTCCTCATCCCCATGGGGGGTCCTGCTAAATGGGGTTACATTGTCCCCTGGCACCTTCTCCATTAGTTGAATAAAGCCAGCTTTAATCTTATCTGATAAAAGCAGGCCGGACTCCGAACGAGCTGTTCACCATCTGGAACTGGACACTAATCACAAGCAACTGAGCAACTCAGACTGCAGGGACAGTGTTGTTTTTTTTTAAATAATTCTCATCACCGTTAGTATTTTTCCAACATAGAAAATCCAGAGTTTCTTATATGTATCTGATTATGCTTTACAAGTCATTCCATTGTGTTGCTCCTTGGCAAATAATTGTACAGTAATGACCCGTGTGATTATTTTGATCTATGTGATTATTAACTCATGTTTTTGTGAAATTCAACAGATTGTATAAGCACCTGTGATTTGACAGCCCACTCACTGGAAACTGTTGTCACTGGTCAGTGGATCACAGTGAAAACAGCACAACAAATTCAGAAGGGAGTCCCCCTCCTTTCAGAGGCCTCATGGCTTCTGAGAATTAAAAAATGCATGTAATTTTTTTGAGTTTTCTTATTTAACAGAATCAGAATGCTTGTTGTATTTAAACTCTTGGAAAACAAAAGGGTTAAAATCTCAAAACAGCCACTGGAAAATCTCCTGTAGTGTCTAGATTCACACAGCCAAGCTAACTGTACCATTGTTTAGTCCTTCAGGACCTGGACGGAAGGGCTTACACGCTAGGTTAACTACCAACATAATTAGGAAGGGACAATGGAATCTGTCCGTGCCTACTTTATGGTTTTATACGAAGAACAATGGATAGTAGTAAATGCAGTGATCCAGGAATGATTCAACAGCAGTGGAATCATCCAATTTTGATTTCCAACAAATGGGACCACTTTTTTGAGAAACACATTGTGACCTATTTTTGCGTGTAACAAAAATAGGTCACAAGGTCAAAAGATGACACGAGATTCTTGGAGTTGGCTTCTCACACATAAACCTGTAAAGGTTAAAAGTTGACACTGAAAAAAGTTGACATGTTACATTGCAGCATCTAGCTTAGCAACCTAGTATTTTAGTCAGCATTTAGTAAGTGCATTTAGCAGCTCAAATGGCCAGTGAGAGGTCTCTGTATTACTTTACTTGGGTAACATTTCTGCTAAACAAGAGTGCCTTAATGTGTGCCACAGACATGACTGAGAAGTCTGAAGGAGTTTGTTCCAACATCATCCACTGAGCAGAAAATAATTTACCTTGTATGGAAGATGATGATCTAATGATAAACTATGTTGGTTGTTCAGTTGTGGTTTAACCCATGGTGGCTAAAAGACATTGCTTCTGAATGGCCAGGGCAGTCTGCTAACTAAAGAAAATCATGCACTATTAATGTACTCTTCTGTCTGCGTCCTTTGTACTTCTGAATTTGCTGTATATGTCCTGTTGTATTGATTACTGACAAATTTAAAGCAATTGTCAGACTAAAATGATTCTCAACGATCACCATGTAGAATGTAAACCGTATCTAAAGAAATTAATCTGGTGCTATTTTTCGTTCCTTGTCAGCTGGATAAATTCTTTCCATAGGATAATGTCTTTCCAGCAACAGCATGTTTAACTGTACCTCTACACAGATGAGTGTCAACTTTTTATGTAAGTTTAGTCATATGTACACTGTGCATGTACAAACTTCTAGACATGCAAGTTTTACCTTAATGTGTCAACTTTTAACAGCATCAGCTATTTTCACCAGGTAGTACATTTTAGCATTCATCCTCTTTACAGACACCTAATTCAGCTCTTCAGCAAGACCTTCAGAATTAAATTTAAAGTATTAAAAGAGGCTAAAAACGCTAATCTCTGCATAGCTGTGGCCTGGAAGGAACCCAATCTGACACCCCTGCTCTAGGCCTTCTGGAAGTCCCACATGTCACTGACTATGAATACAAGTCACAGTTTAACCAGTTATTAGAAATGGGAAAACAGTGGCAGCAGCTTTATGCCAGGGCTCTTTATTGAAAGAGTACAAGGTAAAATATGTTAATGTCTGTTACAAGCTTTAAATACAATGTATGGAATGTTCTTTACAAACTTTTACAAATGTCCATATTTAATCTGTAATGGTCAAGAGAAATTCTATAGAGGTACAAATTAGTATTTTTGGGTGTTTTTTTCTCGTTTTTTGACAGAGTTTTGACATTTATGGCCCAAACTGAGGGGCTACCTCAGTTTGCCACTTCAGTAATGTTATTTATCAACACACACACTTGAGTTATACTGTGTGTGGTAACAGACATATAGCTGCAAAGAATGCATTATTGACAAACATTAATGCAAATATCTGTGATTCAGTAAGAGCTCTACTTTATAACTGCTTGGTAGGTTTCAGTCACTGCAGAGAAGTTGGATCAGCCAGTGGGATCTAAATTATGTGGCCTCCAGGCTCTGATTACATTTGTGTGTGCATGTGTGTGTTTGGTTGATGGATGCTCTGAAAATACAGAGTGCAGCAGAGGCACCAGATACAGCAACAGCATGAGGGAGAGGGAGTCTGTGTATGTGTGTGTTGCTGTGTGCTATTTGTGATAAATAACCCTGACACACACAAAGCTGTGTGTCCTCATAGATCAGCAAGGAGTCCTTCAATAAGTTTAGAATGTGGTGCCCTCTAGTGGTTTTAGGCGAAAAACAACAGATATGGCCATTTTTCTGTGTTTAAGCCTAGTGTTTGGCTGAATGACATCATTACAAAGCCTTTTAGTTTAAAAAGTCCCTTTTAGTGTACTAGGGGCAAAGACCTTGAAGTTCTAAAAAAAAAACAGCTAGTCTACAGTGACTCGACATTCCAAATCGATTAGCTAACCTTTTATTTAAGCATCCTTACTGAACACTTAAAATGTATGAAATTTAGTGAAAAATGAAACATTATGAAGCAAATTCTATTATAGATGCTATATTAATGTTGACAGGAGAGATTTGCAATGGTTCAAAAAAGCTGCTGGAGTTCTGTCATGTTTACAGCAGTAACCCATGAATGATTCATCACCAAAAACTGATTTACAGGATTTTCCTCTTATCCCAAATGTGGCCAATCAGCTAAGACATGTTTGGTGTGTGAAGGTCTGTGTCACTCAAATCTTTAAATCTGTAAAAATAACTGAAACTGTGCAGCTATACAGCAGGGGCAGCCAGTTTATCAACTGGAATCACTTTCTTTCTTCAGTAAAATTTGGTATCATTCCGTGCAAGACGACAAGAGGCAGAGTTGTTTGAAATGATAGCACAGACACGGTAGACCATTACAGTCTACAGCATATATGTACAAGTATCAGTATATATATATCAGTCAGTTAGAAAATCAGTGAGTTAGAACTTAACTTTGCAAGCTCCAGCAGTCTCCAGCAGATGTCAGTGTACAAAGTAATTTCTCATGGCTTGAAACAGTGATGTTGTGATGTCTTCTATGTCATAGTGAAAATACTAGTAAACATCACATGACTCACTACACATCAAAAGTTAAAAATAAAGTGTGCTGCATATTCATGACGATTCATATCTATTTAGAATTCATATAAAACCCTCAGATTCCCTCTTTTTCAAAAACAAGCAAAACACATACATGCACAGATACACAGACACAAAAAATGCTAATGTTGTCTAGTGGTTTTGGCTTGATCAGAGTGCAGCTTTAAACCCAGTAGAGAATATTTGGTCTCACACTAAAAACAGACAAGTTTGGCAATGTTTTTGTACTGTTTAAAGTCATCAGTGCTGAGTGAAAGTTTACCTACAACACTTCAACTATCTACTTCATCTAGTACTTTATCTATCTATCTAATTCTTGCTGATTTACTGATTAATGATTTGTTCTTAAGACCACTAAAAGCTTAGTGTTTTGCCAATTTGAGCTTGGCCCATATTTATTTATTTATTTATTTATTTATTTAGGCACAGGAGTGTACTTATTGGAGCCAAAACAAGAAAGCCCCAAGCTTTCGTTGAAATCTAAATTTGGAAAGCATTACAAAGTCATTGCTAAGGCTCTGGGACTCCAGTGAACCACAGTGAGAGCCATTATATTCAAATGGAGAAAACTTAGAACAGTGGTGAACCTTCCCAGGAGTGACCGCCCTACCAAATTTTCACCAAGAGTGCATCTACAACTCATCCAGGAGATCACAAAAGAACCCAAATGATCATACCCACCGTCAAACATGGTGGTGGTAGTGTGATGGTCTGGTGCTGCTTTGCTTCTGCAGGACCTGGACGACTTGTCATAATTCTACTCTCTAGCAGTAAAAAAACGCATCCGTTCGTGACCTAAAGTTCAAGTGCAGTTGGATTATGCAGCAAGACAACAATTTGAAGCACACAAGCAAGTCCACCTCTGAATGGCTCAAAAGAAACTAAATAAAGATTTTATAGTGGCCGAGTCAAAGTCCTGATTTGAATCCCTTCGCAATGCTGTGGCAAGACCTTAAACAAGCAGCTCATGCTTGAAAACCATCCAACACAGCCAAATTAAAACAATTCTGCAAAGAAGAGTGGGCCTAAATTTCTCCACAGTGATGTAAAAGACTTATCGGAAGTTATTGCAAATGTTGATTGCAGTTGTTACCAAGTTGTTGCCAAGGGTGGCACAACCAGTTATTAGGTTTAGGGGGCAATTACTTTTTCACATGGGTGATATAGGTTTTGAATAAATCTTTATCCTCAATAAATGATCACTTAAAAGACACATTTTGTATTTACTCGTGTTGACTTTATCTTATATTAAAATTAGATGGATGATCTGAAACATTGAAGTGTGAAAAAAGCAAAAACAGAAAAAATTGGGTGAGGGAAAAATACTTTTTCACAACACTGTATACAAACAGGATCCAGAAATGCTGCCACCTTCTCTGAGCCTGAGCTCATTTAAGATGGACTGAGGACTTCTGCACATCTGTAAACGCAAGATTAATGCTGAATGACATATACAGATTTTGGAGCAACATACGCTGCTATCCAGACAACATTTCTTTCAGGGAAGGCCTTTATTATTTCAGCAAGACATTGCCAAACCACATTCTACCAAACATTTCACTTTCAGAACTACAACAATTGGTCTCTTCAGTTCTCAAATGATTTTTATTAAAGAAGAGGTGATGCAACACAGTGGTAAACATGCACCTGTCCCAACTTTTTTGAAACATGTTGCTGGCATTAAATTTAAAATGTTTTTCAAAGAAACAATAATATTTCTCATTTTCAACATTTGATATGTTGTGTTGTCTCTGTACTATTTTCAATTAAATATAAGGTTTCAATGATTTGCACAGCATTACATTCTGTTTTTTTATTTACATTCCGCACAGCATCCCAACTTTTTTGGAAATGAGGTTGTATAAGCACTGTAATGAAAAAGTCACAAGCCAGATTCATATTAAGCATATTAAAATTATGTATGAAAAAGCTAATCATCCAGACAAGGAGCTTTTCAGGTTTGTTTACTAAAAGTTAGTTAAAATGGCAGTGACGCTGCCAAGAGCTCAGAAAACAAGTCCCTTTCTGAAATAATTGAGTGCAAATATAATATAAAAATTTCACCTCTCAGGCTGAGGGAAACCCTTTGGCACTAAGCTTAACCCTGGGATCTTTTGTGTTACTTGTAAAGTCTCATGGTGAAAGCCTGAAAGAAACAAGTAAGGGTGATGGAAGAACAAGTACAAAGAACACAGCAGGGATGATGAGCACATACATAACACATAACAAATACATAAGTGCACCAAATGATTCCAAGAGGCTGTACCTCTGTATAAAGATTGTGTGAAGATTTGTATTCTACAGGACCATTAGTGGTGGTGGTGTAGTAAGCATGGCCACAAGTGATTATTATAGGGTAAACAGCTCAATGACAATGCTTTTGTTTTTGGGTGCTGGCATTAAAGGGGGCAGAATTTCGTTGGTCAAAGCCCAGGAAAACAACACAGACAGAAAGGACTAATAATGACAGGTAAATTGCTTATAAAACAAACAGGAAAAACAGATACACTGTTGTCAGGGTCCTTTAAACAAAAATAATGAATTCCTTAACTCTTAATTTTTCATTTGCAGTGAACTGCCCCTAGTCTTTGAACCAGGCTCAACGAGGCCCTGGTAGTAAGAGGCTCCTGGGCACTGGTCAGTAATCCATCCCTGATTATGATTGATAAAGAGGGAGTATGTAGAAGATCAAAACACATCCACAGCACAGGTGAAGCTGCTAAGGGATATTTCACAGGAACCAATGAGGAATGTAAAATACATGGTACCTAAGCAAGGGGACTGTTTAGCCAATGTGCAGCTCTAAAAAAGCAACAGTGTGTACTATGGTATGTTACTGTGAAAAAGAGGAAACAGGTAAAGCAGCTGTAAATACAGAAGTAGATACTCTTGTTTCTTGGGCATGTAGGAGGTCCAAGCTTAGAAGGGGGCAATGGTCAAAGATAGCCATTAGAGGATAAGTAGCTTGAAAACACTTATTGTCATGATAAGGAAACATTGTAAGCCATATGCAAGGGCAAGAGGCCTCAAAGGGTTAAAGACTTGCGAATGTGCTAGCATTTAGACTAAAACTTTCAGGAAGAGGTTTCAGGTGACCTCACTGGACCATTTACCCTAAATCCAGTCAGGGAAACCATTACCTGTTGGTAGTAGCATGTAACTATATGAGCTACAGAGCAGTAAGTCTCCAAAATGAAACAACTAGGAGGCACGGGATATTTACTTTAAAAACAAAGCAGTAAATGGCTGGTTCAGAGAATCTGGAGTGTGCCCTATCAGGTATGTCTATGGTCCAAAGGTATAGCAGAAAGAGAGATCTCTCTTAAGAGGTGGACAGCACCACATTGTGATAATGGAAAATTAGATATGAACAGATAATAAACACCACTTTTTATGGTCTGGAAAAGATGTGCCCAAAATCAGAAGTGAAGCCCAAAAGCAAGTTGCAAATCATTGCATTCTGTTTTTATTTACATTTTACACAGCGTCCCAATTTTTTGGAATTAGGATTGTAGATTTAACAACCTTTTTATTGTTAGAAATGCAGAACGAAATGGACATGGAGGTCTAGACTGTGTTTCGTAAGCAGTGACTAGAAAAGATACTGCTTTCACATGTCTTCAAGGAAGCATCTGGTAGTCCAAACAAGGAAAAAAAGGAAGTTGACCTTATAAGAAATCTAGTGGAAAAGTATCATGTCAGAGTGAGCAACTCCTGTAAAGGACGGGGGATTATTACTCTCCTGAAAATTCTGTATAAAACAGGTCGACTACCCAGACAAGGAGTTTTTCAGGCTTCTTCGCTTTAAGTTGATGTGGTCAAGAGGACGAGCCCCATTTGAAACAAGTGAGTTAAACTAAAATATATTGCAATTTATGAAATCATCCTCAATCATCTATTTTTTAGAAACAGAAAGCTAGGGGAGAATCCTAGATGATTTATAGGGCTGTTGCAAGGATTATGATAGGGTCACCCATCACAGGTGTGGGAAATCCTTTGACACTAAAACAAACCCTTGGATCGTTTTGTATTTACTGTGTGGTGTAAACCTGGGGAAAATGGATAACGGTACCGAGAGTACAGGTACTAAAAGACTGGCATCAGAGACAGTATAAGAATAAAGGTGACACTTGGTCATCAACAATGACAATGTATATATTTCAATAAACAGAAAATCTAATCAAAATATAATCTATATTTATACCCAATTGGAGTGGCACATATTGCATATAGACTGACAAGCATATATGCATGGAGATTTCTCTGTTGATTTCACTTTGTATACATTTAGTTAAACTTTAAACACTGACCTCCCTGCCTTTACTGGTCTCTATCACTATGGCTTAACTCTGGATGAGGTCAAGACTAGGTCAGGGTGGGTGGTGTGATTGTGTTTGAATGGTCATTATGGAAATTATGTAATTAGACACTTTCATCATGTTTGTGCAAAAGATTATTTAATTTGCCTCATGATTTTTTTTAACCTGCACTATATATTGTGATGGTTAAGTATCCTTGTTTGTTTATCCAAATTATTGATTTCTCCTGCAGTCGGTGTTCATCAGCAAAGATTTGAGCTGTATGAAGATTACCATGTTTGTGGCCAGCGTGCTGTTCCTTATGACCATTTCTTTGTCTGTAAAGAAGGTAGGGGCCATGCATTTACACACTACTACGCATCTCCATCACTAGTTCATCCACAAATAGATAATTTGGACATATAAGTTGAAATGGCTTGTGTGCTGCCATTGCCAATGGTGGCAAAGAGGTGGCAGGGAGTTCATGTGCAATGAATAAATGTTTATTTACCATTTATATCTTACCTGTAATGACTTTATACATGGAACGACTGTGGTGGGTCTGATCAACAAGAATGATGAGTCAGCATACAGAGAGGAGGTGCAGCGGTTAACGGACTGGTGCAGAACCAACAACCTGTCTCTGAATGTGGACATAACTAAGGAGATGGAGAGAGTGCAAGGTGCCCACCCCCCCTTGAGCATCACTGGCTCTGCTGTGGAAATCGTCACGAGCACTAGGTTCCTCGGTGTCCACATCACAGAGAACCTCACCTGGTCCCTCAACACCAACTCTATAGCCAAGAGAGCCCAGCAGCGCCTCTACTTCCTGCGGAGACTGAAGAAAGCTCATCTCCCCCTCCCATCCTCACCATGTTCTACAGGGGGACTGTGGAGAGCATCTTGAGCAGCTCCATCATCGCCTGGTTTGGGAATTGCACCGCCTCCAACCCCAAGACCCTACAGCGTATAGTGAGGACAGCTGAGAAGATCATTAGGGTCTCCCTCCCCTCCATCATGGACATTTACACCACACGCTGCATCCGCAAAGCCAGAAGCATTGTGGACGACCCCATCCATCCCTCACACAGACTTTTTTCACTGCTGTTGTCTGGCAGAAGGTACCAGAGCATCCGTGCCATCACTGCCAGACTCTGCAACAGCTTTGTTCCACAAGTGATCAGGTTTTTAAACTCACAAGGACTGAACTGAAAACCCCCTCACACACATACTTTAAACTCACACACACAGACACACACACACCTCTTTTGATGCTCTGCTTGCACTATCTGGAACATTGCTGCTAACACTGTGTTTACAATTTGTTTACTCAAGTACTGTGTATATCCTACCTCAGTAACTGCTGTGCTAGGGCTGGATAATAATTCAATATCAATATATATCGCGATAGATATGATTTTTAAACACATTTCCGATAATTCGAAAAACATCATTTACAACATCTGCACTGACTGATGTTCATTACAGGGAGCTGTTGTCAGTTCATTGCATTCAAGCCAAGCTGAAAGAGCAAAACACAGTGATTGATGATGTACACCACAGGCACACAGCCAGTGCTCAGCAATAGCAGGCTAGGCTAGGCTAGGCTAGGCTCCAACGCGACACGTTCTAGCTGCAAAATGAGTACAGCTGCTCGCAATACAAATGTGACTGAACAAGCTTCCACGAGTGATAATAAAGCAGACAAAATAGTTGATAAGAGAGGAAAGACTAATTCAGTGGTGTGCAAGTGGTTCAGCTATCGAAGATGAGCAGCTGAAGTTAGCGTCATATTTTGCGACCACAGCTGACCTGTGGTCAAGCCGAACCTCCAAACCATACATGAGCCTGACAATCCACTTTATTGACAAAGACTGGTAGCTTGTCAGCGTATGCCTCCAGTCTACTTTCCTGAGGATCACATGGGCGAAGCAATTGCCGCGGGACTTGCGGACGCGCTCGCTTCCTGGGAACTAATTTCATCAAAGCCACTGAGTTGAATGGATGGACAAGACTACAATGCTTCGGGCACTGACTGAACTCTGCTACTGGTAAGTTATACACAGTTAATATATGTTTGAGGCATATGTTAAGTTATTTAGTGTATGGTATGAGTATATTTTTGTTAAGAAAATCATTGCAGTAACAAATAGGCTATGCCATAAACAAAATGACCTAAACGTATCATAGCAGTGTTTGTATGTTTTTGATAGCTATTTTTATATTCTTTATATTTGTTTATATTCTTTTTATATTCACACAATTTTATTGTGTGCAATTTATGCCTGCTATTTAGTTGTTGCTTGCCATGACATAAGAATTTAATTGAGCATGTGTTATACTGTGTATTTGATAAAAAAAACAACTTTGAGTTGAGGTGCTCTGTGTTGTGTATAACTATGAAGTCTTGCGCTGCACCCTTCAGTGGCTGCTCGCTACTCAGCATAATGCTCCATACCATACCCGGACACTATATATTACTTATTAGGCCTATATTTTGATTAGGTCATTTCATTCCCCTGATTTTATAGGGTATTTATTTCATCTGTAGTCAAGAAATACATATTTGCATGGACTATACATACAGCAATTCTCTCAAATTCAAAGGTGTTTTTTTGACATGGGAACAGATGTTTGCCAAATCAAGTGTGAAATAAAAACAAAAATATATACATAAGCAGGAGAATTGTGATTTTGCTGTAAGAATCATATAAATAAGTGAAAAAATTGTAGTTAAAATACAAATACAAATGAGAACTATACAACAAATAACATTTTTCTCTCTCTATCTACAGAGAAAGTTAACCAAGATAAGCGAGTGGACAGAGCAATTGGGGTCTGTAAAAAGGTGATAGCTGCATTCTCCTTCTCCTGGAAGAAAAAGCAGGACTTTGCAGCTGCTCAGGAGGAGTATAACTTGCCAAAGCACAAGTTCAAGAGTGAGACACCAACAAGATGGGGCTCCCGTCAACAAATGGTGTAGCGGGTTCTGGAGCAGAAAAGGGCCATCACAGAGGTCTTCTCAAAGGACAAGAAGACCAGGTCGCTGGTTCCCACCTGGACGTTTAAGAGTCTATAGATGCAGCCCTGAGCCCACTCCTCGAATTCACTGATGCCCTGTCCGGTGTGTCATTCCTAAAACCAGTCATGCATCTCTTCAACACCTCCATCTTGAAGGAAGCAGAGGATGACACAGAGCTCACCCGGACCATAAAGATAACAGTGAAGGGATACCTCAACGAAAAGTATGATGACACAGCAATGGACGATCTGCTTGATATGGCATGCCTCGTTGACCCAAGATTCAAGCTTCAGTACTTGCTCAGGAGGAGAAGAGACAATACATCAAAGAGCCATGTTGGAGATGCTGAAGGGAGAGAGAGCTGTTGTGGTAAAGGAAAAGAGTCTAGTGAAGAAGCTATGGGAGATGTTTCTGCAGCAGTGCCACCAGCTAAGAAAGCAAAGCGGTCTCTGGCTAGCTTTTTTTCAAACAGGCCCACCACTACCAACACAGCAGGCCTGAGTGCACAGCAGGCAGTTGAGAGGGAGCTCGGCAACTACCTTCTGGTTCCAGATGCTGACAATGACTCAGATCCTCTGGATTGGTGGAAAATCTATCAAAAGAAATTCCCCAGAGTAAGCAAACTGGCAAAACAGTACTTGTACATTCAGGCCACAGGCTCCCCCTCTGAGAGGGTTTTTAGCTCAAGTGGCAACATTGTCACAGGTAAAAGGGCAGCTTTGAAGACAGATAATGTAGATCAGCTTGTATTTCTTGCCAGAAACCTCTAGGGCCCATCATAGGGTGTCATCAACCCTCAAACATGTCCCTCCTCCAGCAACAAGGGTTTTTATTGTTGCTCACTTTTTTTTCTGTATTCCGCAGCTGTTTTTTCTGTATTCTGCAACTCTGAGCACTTTTCTTATTTTTTTATCCTGGCTGAAGCACTTTTGTTTCAATCTATGTACTTGAGAATAAGATAACCAGCCTATGTTGTAGTTTAAAGTTAGCTTGAAGATATTAATATTGATAAAGCCAAGAAGTTTATGTTTATTTGATGGTGATGTCATGTTTCTTGTTTGTATATGAAGGCTGAATACAAATAAAAGGTGAACATTGATTTATTTGTGCCATTTTCATTTCTAAAATTTCATATAGTTTTATAGGAGGAGGTTTTATAGACAAATTCATTCATTGGCAAATTCATTTTTCAGAAGTTTGTAGGTACAGATATCCGTTGTGGACATTCTTGGCAGTTTTTCTGTGGCTTTTATATTGTTCATATCGATATCGGAATTATATCGTATCGAACGAAATTAAGAAATATATTGTGATATAAATTTTGGCCATATCGTCCAGCCCGATGCTGTGCTCACATATGTTATCTGACCACGTATACTCACAGCATGTTAAGTATCTTTGCACCTTATTCTCACTACCTCGGGTTTAGAAATGAGTGCTATGTCAGCACTGCACTGTCCTGTCTGTTTACTGTGTCTAATGTCTGTTTTAAGTATTTATTGTATTGTGTCTAGTTCAATTTTTTTGCACACTTATGTCTGCACATTTGTACTTTGTACTGTGTATTTTCTTCCATGTTGCACCTTGTTCCTGGAGGAACATAATTTCGCTCCACTGTGTACTTACACCCAGATGGAATGACAATAAAAGCCTCTTGACTTGACTTGGAAGCAGATATTTGCTTTTAAGTTTTACATAACCAGTTTTAGTTTTCATTGAAAAAGAGCATTGCAAGCACCAAATCTGCAGACCAAAGATACAGCAAGCCTGGTCCTGCAGTAAACCACACCCACATCATGTCATGAAGGGCTTGTTAATGAGCTAAATCATTTGATAAGGTGTGTGGGGAGCATGGAAATAACTAAAATTTGCTGAGCAAGGGCACTCCTGGACCAGGGTAGGGAAACACTGCTCTACTCTGTAGCGGCACCATTTTTACAGCTCCCCCAGGCACATCTTTTGACCACAGCTGGAGCGTCAAATGCATGCCATGTTAAAGAACTGAAAGCTTGATAGCAACGATTGGAGGGCTGAGAAAAGATGCCTTGACATGAATTTAACTGTAGTTCAGAACACGTCAACGTTAACTGATGAACAAATGCATCTTCAATGTAACTATTCATTTAACGTACTAGCTGACATAGCTAGATAGCTAAAGACATGCTTGTGTGCAGTTAACTAATTTTGAATTGCTATGTATATAGTAGTGTTGTTATACAGATATGGAATTCAATCCAGTATGCATTGCTTACTTTTTTCAGGTGAAACTTGAAAGATTACTGTTTCCATCTTCACTCACTCTCTGCTCAAATGGCTGCTATGCAATGCTGAATTGTGATGGCAGCTGCCACCCTGTAGATCTGCTCCTGCTACCATTATACAATAGGTGCAATTATATAACAGAATGCCACTGCGAGTTTGATTATTTCATGCCCAATAAAACAACTGTAATTATTCTTGCAGAGTATCCGTGGAGAGATTCAGCCCCTTGACATGGCCGACAACTCCGTGGATGACTCCTATGAAGGCTGTAAAGATGCCATGTATACTTTGGTGATGTCAAAATACATGGAACATGAACAAAATGCAACTTCTTCTTGCTCAGCTGCCTGGAATAAGGCTCTTGGTAACTACATCAGAAATGGACTCGGGGTATATCAGTCCACTGCTATTTCCATGTACACTGAAAACTGTATATATGCCCAATTTAACAGAGTTTCTCGTAACGGATCAGCAGCATACAAGTCAGGTGACTTTCAGTTTTATACACTGCATTTCTTTCTGACTGATGCTATTCAACAACTCAAAAGAAATCAAACTGAGTGTGTGACCACATATCGCAGAACCAATATCAAATTTGAAACAGGAGTTCTCAATAAAACAGTTCGATTTGGGTCTTTCACATCTTCCTCTTTGAGCAAGAGTTTAAAAGAATTTGGTGAAGAGTCTTGTTTTCAAATTTACACTTGTTTTGGAGCTGCAGTGGAAAAATTCTCAGCGTTCAAGAATGAGAAAGAGGTGCTAATTCCTCCATATGAGACCTTTCTCGTCACCGCCATTAAAAAAAGACACAAGCAGAACAATCTCTGGTGTAAAGTGGTGTATGAACTCAGCAGTGCTGGTAAGAGGAGTAATCTTCAGTGCATAAAAAACAACAACAGTTCATCAGCAGTATTGCCATCCATACTTATACCTGTTCTGCTGTTCACTGTTCTATTGGTTACTTAAGAAACATCAGTAAACAGCTCATGCAGATGCATACAGCTCTCAGAGAGCAGTTCACAGTATGTAAATATCCTCTTCAGTGATGAGTTCTGATTATCTATGTCTTTTTGACTGTATATTACCGCACTCCAAATTATTGTACAGAACTGATGTTACAGAGCTCATCACAGAGCTGTCACTGTCCTTTCAGAATGTGTTTAATACAACTAATTTTCAGGGTTTCCTTTGTGTAATTAAAATTTTGATTTGAATTTTGTGGCCTGAATGGCCCACTTTTTTGGTGTATAAGTCATTTGGTTACTTTTGTAATGTTGAATTGTTTTTTGACCTATGTACCCAAGTTCAGACTTTTTCAGTAATAACTCCATTTAAGGTGTGTTTTGACGATTACAATTCTTAGACTATTGCAGTATGCATGTCACATTTTAGGCCTTTAAAAAGCATCATGTTTACTACTCTTAATGTTATGGGTGTTACTGTAGCTTACATCATTCATGCAACTGTTTTGTGTTCTTTGCTTTGGGAGATAGTAAGTTTATGTTAAATTCCGCAAATAAACAGTAATCATGTATTAAAATGTGCAGAATTGTGTTTTTTGTAGAGCAGTGGTCTCCAACCTGGTCCTGGGGAGATTCCTTCCTGTAGTTTTTATTTTCAACCTGCATCCAATAAGCTTCCCCGCCCTTTGCGTAACTCTAATACATCTGAAAGAGGCTAATTAGCTGGAGCAGGTGTGGTTGGAATTAGGCTCTGCAGGAAGGTAGCTTTCCAGTATTAGGGTTAGAGATCACTGCTGTAGAGGATGTGTACTTATTTTCAGAAAACATGCTATTTGGCCTTTGTATACGACTATATATATATATATATATATATATATATATATATATATATATATATATAGTATATATTATTGGGCAGTGGATCATTCTCAGCACTGCAGTGACACTGATGTGGGGGTGGTGTGGTATGTTAGTGTGTGTTGAGCTGGTCTGAGTGGATCAGCACACTAAGTGGTGTGCTGCCCACTCAATTAGACACTCCATCCCTGTTGGTCAACCTTGAAGATGTAAAGTCAGAGACAGTAGCTCATCTGTTGCTGCACAGTTTGTATTGGTCATCCTCTAGTCCTTCATCAGTGGTCACAGGACGCTGCTGGCTAGATATTTTTGTTTGGTGGACTATTCTCAGTCCAGCAGTGATACTGAGGTATTTGCTGCTGTGACACTGATATGTTTTGTGGTGGTCTGAGGAACAGGTAAATATGGACTAACAAATTATGCAGAGAAATAGTCAATAATTGTAGACCTACAAAGTGCATCTATATGGTAAGTAGACCTGATAAAATAGATGAAGAGTCAAGTCAACTCAAGTCAAGAGGCTTTTATTGTCATTCCATCTATGTACAAGTACACAGTGGAGTGAATTTACGTTCCTCCAGGAACAAGGTGCAACAAGGAACAACAAGTACAAAGTGTGAATGTGCAGACATAAGTGTGCAAACAAAAAATTAAGCTAGAAATAACACAATAAATAGGATAAATTAAACAGACATTAGACACAGTAAACAGACAGGACAGTGTAGCGCCAACACAGCACTCATTTCTGAGCATGAGGTAGTGGAATAAGGTGCAGAGATATTTAACATGCTGTGATCTGTGAGTTTACGCAGTCAGATAACATACGTGAGCACAGCAGTCACTGAGGTAGTAAAACAGTGTAAACACAGTATTAGCAGCAATGTTCCCAATTGCAAGTAGTGCATCAAAAGAGGTGTGTTAGTTCAGTCCTTGTGAGTTTAAAAACCTGATTGCTTCTGGAACAAAGCTGTTGCAGAGTCTGGCAGTGATGGCACGGATGCTCCGGTACGTTCTGCCAGATGGCAGCAGTGAAAAAAGTCTGTGTGAGGGTTGGATGGGGTCGTCCACAATGCTTCTGGCTTTGCGGATGCAGCGTGTGGTGTAAATGTCCATGATGGTGGGGAGAGAGACCCCGATGATCCTCTCAGCTGTCCTCACTATACGCTGTAGGGTCTTGCCTCAGAGGCGGTGCAATTCCCAAACCAGGCGATGATGGAGCTGCTCAGGATGCTCTCCACAGTCCCCCTGTAGAACATAATGAGGATGGGAGGGGGGAGATGAGCTTTCTTCAGTCTCCGCAGGAAGTAGAGGTGCTGCTGGGCTCTCTTGGCTATGGAGTTGGTGTTGAGGGACCAGGTGAGGTTCTCTGTGATGTGGACACCGAGGAACCTAGTGTTCATGACGATTTCCACAGCAGAGCCAGTGATGTTAACTGGTGGGTGGGCACCTTGCACTCTTCGGTAGTCAACAACCATCTCCTTAGTTATGTCCACATTCAGAGACAGGTTGTTGGTTCTGCACCAGTCCGTTAGCCGCTGCACCTCCTCTCTGTATGCTGACTCATCATTCTTGCTGATTAGACCCACCACAGTCGTTTCATGCATAAAGTCATTACAGGTAAGATATAAATGGTAAATAAACATTTATTCATTGCACATGAACTCCCTGCCACCTCTTTGCCACCATTGGTAATGACGGCACACGAGCCATTTCAACTTATATGTCCAAATTATCTATTTGTGGATGAACTAGTGATGGAGATGCGTAGTAGTGTGTAAATGCATGGCCCCTACCTTCTTTACAGACAAAGAAATGGTCATAAGGAAAAGCATGCTGGCCACAAACATGGTAATCTTCATACAGCTCAAATCTTTTCTGATGAACACCGACTGCAGGAGAAATCAATAATTTGGATAAACAAACAAGGATACTTAACCATCACAATATATAGTGCAGGTTAAAAAAAAATCATGAGGCAAATTAAATAATCTTTTGCACAAACATGATGAAAGTGTCTAATTACATAATTTCCATATTGACCATTCAAACACAATCACACCACCCACCCTGACCTAGTCTTGACCTCATCCAGAGTTAAGCCATAGTGATAGAGACCAGTATGGGCAGGGAGGTCAGTGTTTAAAGTTAACTAAATGTATACAAAGTGAAATCAACAGAGAAATCTCTATGCATATATGCTTCATCAGTGTATATGCAATATGTGCCACTCCAATTGGGTATAAATATGTAATTGATTATATTTTGATTAGATTTTCTGTTTATTGAATTATATACATTGTCATTGTTGATGACCAAGTGTCACCTTTATTCTTATACTGTCGCTGATGCCAGTCTTTTAGTACCTGTACTCTCGGTACCGTTATCCATTTTCCTCAGGTTTACACCATACAGTAAATACAAAACGATCCAAGGGTTTGTTTTAGTGCCAAAGGATTTCCCACACCTGTGATGGGTGACTCTATCATAATCCTTGCAACAGCCCTATCCTAGGAGTATTATACTAACAAAGCAGAGCCAGTGATGTTAACTGGGCGGTGGTCACCTCGCACTCTCCGGAAGTCAACAACCATCTCCTTAGTTTTGTCTACATTCAGAGACAGGTTGTTGTTTCCGCACCAGTTTGTTAGCCGCTGCACCTCCTCTCTGTATGCTGACTCATTATTCTTGCTGATCAGACCCACCACAGTCGTGTCATCAGCAAACGTGATGATGTGGTTTGAGCTGTACTTTGCAGTACAGTCATGAGTCAGGAAAGTAAACAGCAGCGGACTAAGTACACAGCCCTGAGGGGCACCGGTGCTCAGTGTGGTGGTGCTGGAGATGTTATGACCCAGCAGGCTCAGTTTTCCAATCAGCTGCTTGGGGATGATCTGTCCAGTCAGTGTATAATATTACATATTACTTCAGTGTCATATCGGGTCTCGTTGGGTTTTACCAAATATTTCAAGATCTACTAGTGCTGTCCCGTTTTGATTGTGCAATGTAAATAGAAGTGATTCAGGTGCAGAATATTTGCTTTCTTTATTCAGTTTTTCCTGCTTTGTACACTGTCAGAAAAACAGGTACCGTACAGGTAGATTTCTGGTTATCAAATAAAATAATAAGCCTCGAGTCAAGACAGGGAGTATGAGTCATAATAAACATAGAATTTTAATAAAATATGGTGCTGAAAATGTACCCTTGAGGGTTGCACCCTACAGTGTGGTGTATGTTATTGGTTTACACCATGGATGATAAGTGCAAAAGATCCAAACACGTCAGACAGCCCTGACTCAAAAGTGAAGACAATGCAGAGCTGTTAAACTACTTGCTAAAATTAGCAGGGCTTTATAAGGGCCATGCTCTTTAGTAGAGTGGGGCTGGCGCTTATTGCATATACGCTCTCAATCAGCTATACAAGCAACTTCTTTATCCGTTTGTTTCTGCATATTTTTTATTGAACTATTGGGTGGCTCTCCTGCCTGAACTCATCTCTACCACTCTGGATTAATTCTGGATTTTGAAATTCTAGATCTAAGCAAACATACTTTGTGACTTGCTGGAGGCAACTACACCACTAAAAGCAGGTTAGTAAAGTGTCTTTAAGCTGCTGGTGTGATTGTTATTCTGGCTATTATGCAACAAAACACCTGCCTTGTGTGTATGGAGAACAATTATACTGTTGCCTGATATCTGTGTTTATCTCTACCTGCATTGCCCTGAACATTTACACTATGATAGTCAAGCATCACTGATACGTTTACCAAAATCTCAATCTCTCTGCAGTCGGGGGTTTGTCCATTACAAAAGACTTAAGCTGTATGAAGATGACCGTATCTGTGGCCACTGTGCTGTTCCTGATGACTGTTTCTGTGTCTGTAAGGAAGGTAGGAGCTGTATATTTACACACTTACTAAATCACCAACACTATGACCACTGAAATTGTTTTGTATAAATAATGGGTCAAGCATTTGGAAGGAATAACAACCACAATTACCACTTCCTTGCTGATGTTTTTTAACAGCTGCTAATACATAAAAGTCTAAGTGTAAGCTATTGTGTATCTGATTATTTCATGCACTTTGTCATCTCTCCTGCAGAGCAGTGGTCAGACTCTGCCCCTGGACATGGCCAACAACTCTGTGGATGACTCCTTTGAGGGCTGTAAGGCTGACATGTATAAGTTAGTGGAATCAAAGTACACTGAACAGGAAAAAAATCATACTCCTGGTTTCTCGGCTGCCTGGCAAAATGCACTTAGTAACTGCAACAAAGATGGACTCAACATAAACCAGTCTGCCGCCATATACATGTATACACAAGACCGTTTATATAATTCAGATTGCTCGCATGTGGTGTTCAACAAAGCTTGCCGTGAAGAAAAAGCAGCGTACAAGTCAGGTGACTTTAAGTTTTACACGTTGTATTTCTTTCTGACTGAAGCCGTTCAGCAACTCAAAAAACAACTAAGTCAAAGGTTTTGGTGTGCAACCTCATATCGCAGAACCAGACTCACAATTAACAACGTGGCTGTCAATCAAAAAATTCGATTTGGTTCTTTCACTTCCAGCTCTTTGACAAACAAGTTGATAAATTTTGGTGAAGAGTCCTGTTTCAAAATTAAGACTTGTTACGGAGCTAAACTGAAAAAATACTCAGCTGTGCCACATGAACAAGAGGTGCTAATTCCTCCATACGAGGTCTTTCGCATCACAGCCATTAAAAAAAGAGATCAGAAGAATAAACTGTGGTGTAAGGTGGTTTATGAACTCAAAAGTGCTGGTAAGAGAAGTGATCTTAAATGCATAAAAACAAAAAGACCTCCAGTGTGGGATCTTCACCAATAATGTTACCCTGTATTATATCAGGTCTGTTTATCCATCCTATCCTGTTTGTCTTTAAGAGAGCTCTGTTTTAAATAAATGCTGTATATTACTGAACTTGTGATCTGGAAAGTTCTGGTACCTGCAGTACTCTCAATTGTCAAAAAATGGTTTATGGCTCAGTGGATCAGCATTAGTGCCATCTTTATTTGTAACTGTTCAACTGTTTATTTAGTAAATATCAGTAAACATCTCAGGCAGAAACAGCCATCAGATAGAGGAGTTGACAGTATGTAAGACTCCTGATCAGTGATTATTTCTGATTATCTATACCTGTTTGTCTTTATTGGAGACTGTTGTGTTTTAATAAATACTGCATATTACTGAGCTACAGATTAGTGGGCTTGTGCCGGGTAAAGTTATCATGCTGAAGCAACGCTACTGCTTAAAACAGAGCTTCTAAATGCTGTACATCTAGAACATGTTTAATACTACATTTCAGCCTTTTTTGGTGTGTTTGTTTGTTACATTATAAAGAAGCCAGTAGTCTGATCTCTCTTTTTTTCAAATGTACTCATTAGTTATATAGTGGTGGGCACTTAGATGTTTTAAGTTGATTTATGGCTTAAAAATGAGACTGCATTGTGTGTTTAAAATCACGTTTTTTAAATGACATTATTCACTTTTATTATAGCTTATAGATGTTTTTTAGTGAATCAATTCTTTTGCTTGCTTTGTTCTGAGAGGAGGCAGCACAGCATACCAGCACCTGCTAAAGAGTCTGGAGAGAGAAATTCAAAATAGCCTCCCTCCAAAAAGAAATACAAATCCCAGGCCATTTAAAACTTGTTTTTGGCCTTTTGTTTTGGTTCTTTGGGTTTAAGTCTATGTTACAGAGATGTCCTGAATTTTCTTTTATTTTCATTGTTATTTCAGATTGAAATACTTTTACAGGATCTTTTACACTTTTTTTCATGTGCTGTTGGGCTTTTACATGCAAGAAATATCTGCTATATGATGATATCACCTTTATGAGAGAAATAAAAATATATTTTCCATTATATGTGAAATCTTATTATTTTTTTTTAACCTTTTATATACAAAATTGTTACAAATGGATATACAGAATTTTGGAATAAACTCCTCTTTTATTACACCTGATTATAATGACACAGGTTATGTATCATTAGATCAATTATGTGTACAAGACACTATTGATTTTTGCTGAGGTACAATGACATAATGACCAGTGGTCACCAAAACTCCTCCTGGAGATCTACTTTCCTGCAGGGTTTACCTCCAACCCAAATATAAAATACCTCCTTCACCTAAGCAAGGACCTCTGAAGGTAATAATTAGATGGATCAGGTGGTGTGGATTAAGATTGGAGCAGAGTTGGTGACCACTGGCCTAACCAATAGGGCAGCTATGTGATTCAATGCAATAGCAGCTGGACTGTCAATAGCCAGCAGACATAAAGCAAACTAAAATTATAATTAAAGGGACCTGCTGAAACCAAGTCTTGATAGAGTTCACTTACAGCATGAGCTGTTATTTGGGGAAACTAATATATTGCATCAATGTATTAATTAAGTTTATATCAATATGGCCAATAGGCTGCACAGCCATATTTTATATTTTTATTTGGCCTATTCTATCAGTACACGGATAAGCGATTTGGAAAATGTGTGTGTGTGTGTATGTGTGGTACAAGGGAACTGGACAGCTGTCCAAATATTGAAAATAAAGCCATCTTCTTCCTCAATGACACATCAGTACATATTTTTCACCTTTAACCCCTTAAATGCACAGGACACATCGGTTCGTCCAGGTTTCCATTCCTCATTCCTATAACTTAAGAATAACTCAACCAGTTAGCAGGCTTTATATAATTTAAGGCTATAAAAGTCAGGTCTGAGGTCAGTCTAAAGACAATTGAGTATCTGGCACATTTCATCAGTCCATGGTGCTGAAGATAGAGAAGTATTCATGCTAGTGCTCCTTGAGGAATTGTGGCTATCCATAGAGAAGAATTTTCTCTTAGCAGGAAAACTATAATTTTATATATAATATAAAATAAAAATGGTTTACACCAACTTTCACAATTATTATCTAAATGAATAAAACAGCATGAAACATTTATATCCACAAAGAAAGTACTTTGTAAACAAAAAGTAGCCAAGAAATAATTCTCAAAGACCAGCACAACTAAACAATTTAGCAAAATAGTACACTGAATTGGTACACTCATAAAAACAATGGTTCTTCACACATTATTTTGTAAAGGAAAAGATTCCATATAGAACCATGATCACTCAAAAAACCCTTTGCATGATTTAAGGGTCCTTTGCACTGTGAAAGTGTTCTTCCGTTCTTCTACCTAGAACCTTTTTAAAAAATGGTTCTATATAGCACCAAACAGGTTCTTCTACTGTTACAATATGAGCTTGTAACAATAGAAGAAGCAGTTTCAGTGCTATATAGAACAAGTTTGAAAAAGGTTCACATTCTTTCAGAAAACACATTTTTAACTATAATTGTTTTTTTTTATATTTAAGGAGCAAAATTTATCCATCATGCAAATCACCCATGTGAAAAAGTAATTTCCCCTCAGACTTAAATGCAACCAGCCCTGTTAACCTCACTCATATTGAAATTTATCATCAGAGTGATGTTCTCATCACAAAGTTTTTACAAGCACACAAGGCCATGATCAAAAGAAAACCCAAAAGAGATGAGAAAATAAAGCTGTCAAATTGTATCAGCCTGTAAAGAATTACAAAACAATTTCTAAGTTTCTAGGACATCACTGAACCACAGAGACAGCCAATATCTTCATATTGAGGAAACTTGGAACATTAATTCAGTAAATATTTCCAAGAGTGGCAACCTGCCAAAACCTCTCCAAGGACCCAAAGGCAAAAAATCCAGGAAGTCACCAAAGGTCCCTGCAGAACATCTAAGGACCCACAGGTCACTCTTGCCTCTAATAGTTGAACAGTTGGACAGGTATGTTAGGAGTCGAGAGAGAACAAAAACATGGACTGTCTGGGGCTCTGAGGGCCGGTTTGAGACACACTGCTCTAGACCACAGGTTCCTAACACTGTTCTTTTACCTCCTGACATGCACATTTTTGTTTTTTTCCTGCTCTAACACATCCACTTCAACTCAGGAAGGAACTTTCAATTAGCTGATTATTTAAATAAGGTGTGCAGGGAACACTAAAATATGTAGGACAGAGACCAGGATTGGGAACCGCTGCTCTACACTTACAAATCTGAAATTCTAAATCACCAATACACCTATAAAACATCCATATTCATAAAGAACCTCAGTGTGGGAGTGGCAATGTAGATTAAGGCCCAAAGTTAAGTCTAGATTCTATAAACTGAGTTCCAAAACAATTAGGATAATATGTGAAATGCCAATAAAAACAGAAAGCAGTGATTATTAAATTCTGTTTGACCTGTTTTAAAATTGAAAACTGTACAAAAATACAATATTTGATGCTCATTCCAGTTTGATGCCTGCAACACAATCCAAGTAAGTTAAGACAGGAGCATGTTTACCGCTGTTATACATATTATTTTTCTTTTAAACAGCACTTACATCGCAATAAATGTTTGGAGATTGAAGACACCAAACGTTCCAGGTTTGAAAGTAGAACAATGCAAATCTTTAGCTGCATTACCATGTGAGAACTTCATTGTCATATTTTGCACCACATGTTTTCAACAGGAGACAGGCAGGCCAGTCTAGCACCTGTGCTCTCTGATTATGCAGCCATGCTGTTCAAACACATGCAGAATGTTTCTTGGTGCTGTCATGTTGAAATAAACATGGAAGTCACTGAAAAAGACCACGTCTGAAAAGCAACATATGTTGCTCCAAAGTATATTTTAACTCCAATATATAACTCTCAGTGACTAATACCCCTGACTAATAACCCCACATACTACAACAGATCCTGGCTTCAGAACTTAATGTTGTTAAAAACCTGCATGGTCCTTTTTTCCTTTGCCCTGAAGAACACAACGTCCTTTATTTCTATAAACAATCTGAGAGGTTGGCTCAGCAGACCACAATTCACATTTCCACTGTGCATCTGTCTATTTTAGATGAGCTTGACTCCAGAAAAGTTGGCAGCGTTTTCATGAGTGGACAAACCTAATGATTGCGAGGACACTGAAAGGGTATTCAAAAAGAGCTGAAAAATTCAAAACTTGGTGAAGCACGTGTCTTCCTTATTTTTGGGCCTGTGTGTGTAACATTAATCTGTAAAGACTTATGACATGGTCTGACATAACTCCCACAAAATCCAACCTGTAGTAAATCATTACTTCAGACTTTACAGAGTGACTCATAGCAGCTCACAGACACCATTTTTGTTCTTCTGACTCAGTAATGCTGCTTCTGCTAGAAAGACCCCCCCCCGTCACAACGGGGGTCAGACAGGTCATGTTGTCCTGGCATTCACCAAACCCAGACTCATCCATCAGACTGCAAGACAAAGAAGCGTGATTTGTCACTCCACAGAACAAGTTTCTGCTGCTCCAGAATTCAGTGGCGGCGTGTTTTACACCACTCCATCTGACGCTTGGCATTGTGCATTCTGATCTGAAGGTTGTGTATATCTTTAGTGAGTGATTCAACAGAGAATAAGCACTGTGTGCTTCAGCACTCAGCGGCCCCACTCTATGAATTAGTGTGGTCTACTGCTGCTGTTGCTCCTAGATGCTTCTATTTGACAGTAATAGCACTTAGAGTTGACAGGGGGAGATCTAGCAAGATAGAAATTTCACAGACTGACTTGTGGCAGAGGTGGCATCCTATCAGAGTGTCATGTATAAAGTCACTGAGCTCATCAGTATGATTGAGTATGATGATCATGTATTGCACAGTGTGTGTGTATGAATAATAGCCTGAATATAGTGAGGACATTCAGCGCAGTTCAGACAGCAGGAGATGAGTACCTCTCTGCAGTAAGGAGACTCATTGTAGAGCTTTATAGCAGTCTGTAAGAAAAATCTCACATGGTGCTCTTTAACACAGTATAGCTATAACAGTCCGCCAAATGTGCGTCTCTGTTTATCCAGTGTTGTATGCAGGGGTATTGTCCAAAATGGCTAATAGCTTGTTGAGAGTCCTGCCACAACCCCCAGAGAGTCCGGTTTGACTCCTACAACAGAGCCAGCCTTCTTAACAAGTTTGTTCAATTTTTCAGAGCACTTTTGTTAATGCTGTTACCGCAGTGCACAACAGCATAGAATATAGCACACATACAACAGATCGGTAGGCTTTTTGTGGGTGAAGCCGACAGTGATGAAAGAACTGAAAACGCACCACCAGAGCCATTAATGGATCCCTGAAGGACAGGGTTGGTGCACATGAGCAGCACCCTTGTCAGAATCAAAGTTGCACCAGACTTGAATGTGTGAGCTGTCATAAGTTCTGCTGTGCCTAGGAGGACATGGAGCTGTATATGCATTGCTTTGACCAGTGCACAACAAAGCAAGGACTGCCGCAGCAGTCGCATGCACCGCTTCAGTCTCTCTGCTTTGTTGCACTGATAGAGAAGATGCCACAGAGCTGGCATTCAGCTGCCCGCCAGTAAGGTACGCAAAGGTGCTGCTGCACTAAGGACATGGCCTGAGAGAAGACTGGAGGCATCCACTGCTGAGGAGCAGGCACACCGTGGTACTTGTGCCGGCCGGGGCGGTGGACAGGCCTACCCAGCATGCCCTGTGAGAAGGGGCCAGCCCCCAGTTTGGTTCAAAGATTCTGTGGTCCTCTGGAGTGAGGATTTTTGTTTAAGAATATATAGATATATAAATATAAATAGAATGAAATAGAATAAAAAGAACAGAACAGAATAAAGCATAAACCATGACTTGTGCAAAAGCTGTCTTTTTTAAGTGTAGCAAATGCTACAATACACTTGATTTCAGGTGACTTTTGGACTTATAATGTCCAGTCCAGGTTCCCTCTTGTCTACATTGATTTTAATCACTCTACTAAGAAGCAGCACTCACTGAGAAACAGGCCTCCATATTGATCAGACTTGATATGTACACAGTTAGCGAGGGGGGGGTCAAGTGGTAGCAAGTGGTTAACATGACTTGTGCAGCTAAAGACTCTGTGAAAATAAACACAGAAAATGTGCTACATGTCCTGTGTTCTTGATACAGGATGTGAGAGCTGCTGCACAACCACAACACCACAAAAAAGTGAGAAGAGTACAATGGAGTGCAGATTCACCACCATCGCAAACTGACTGACATGTAGAAGCTCCCTAGACTCTATCATGAGCTTAACCCTTTTGTATGCAATCTATTAACTGTTTTTGTCACTGACTGTAGAGTGGCATATCATAGCATGTTGACAAAATGTTTTGGCATGTTAGTTTTGGGTTATGTGTCCTCTAGCATTTATTGCACTTGGTCCATTTTGCTATGGACTCTTATTGTAGGGGGCAACATGCCCAGATGTGGCTTTCCACGCCCATTTAAAACCCTATGATTTCACCCTAGAACGAAACGAGCCATTTTCCCTTTTTTGATGGGCTCATGAATAATTTGATGAGCTCTTTGGCACCTGTACAATCTGTACCATTAAAGGTGGATCGGAACCTTTAGTTAAGAAGCTGGCACACAGGAAACAAAATTCAGCCTTGTTTAAAGATGAACATCAACCTTGCCTGTTGACCTTCAGAAAGAAGGTTCCTTGTTCCTGTTTGTTCCTTGGAAAGGGTATAAAAAGTGCAAACTTTCCTTTCACAGCCTGGTAACGGTATATTTATTACCCTTACATGTCTCTGCAGAATAGTTTTTTTTATTTGCTTTTCTTATCTTAAGTCTGCATTTCTGCTGCTTCTTCTTCTAGCATGGCTCGCAAGGTGACAGTCTGGAAAATGTATCCGTCAGGGCAAACTTGATGCTGTGAAATCTTCACACTGGCCTCTCATGTCCAACCCTTTCCTATACAGCTTAAAATCTTTTCCACCCCAACACACCTGATTCAGCGAAAGACTTAATAAATAACTGCAACAGGTGTGTTGGGGCAGGAATGCTAGAAGCTGCAGTTTACTAAGTACTGCAGGTTTAAATGGGTTTAAATGACAGCTCTAACACTGACTCACTTGCAATTCAGTAAACAGTGACAGAAATAGAATAAAACAAATGACATCATGAGTGGCATCGTTCAAAACTATAGGGTTATGCTTGGAATGAGGAAACTCTACATGAGAAAGAAGAAACTGTGGTTAAAATCTGAAGTCCAAGACTGATTTAATATTGACCGCAGCATTCATTCATTCAGTATTAACATCTGTCTAACACGTTTAGACTGAACGTGTTGCCACCAACATTAACTTGAATGATTCACAGTGGTTTCAGATCATGCCTCAAATTCCATCCAATACATTCACTCAAGGCTTTGGGTGTTATTCTTTTGTACACTGTTTTCTGTATGAAAGTTTTGTGTTCAATAACTGGCAAAACTGAAAAGCTGAATCAGACACTGATGGCAGTGTAACATATCACTGTCAAAAATACAGCTTTACAGATACACACACGCATCATTTAAACCGCTTATCCTTCTGGGCTGCGGGGAGGTGCTGGAACCCATCCCGGCTGTCAAGGGCAGAAGGCAGGATACACCATGGACTGGTGCTTTACAAATACAATTCTAGTCAAAAATATAGAGATATGCTCAGGGGCTAGTGCCTTAGCTTGCAGCTAGTAATTTAGCTTAGGCCTAATGTATTACCTTTGGGTTAGTGTGTTAGCTTGCAGCTGCAATGGCATGCCCATGTCATCTGCACACATATCACCCTTCACAGGTGAGTTAGTTAGTAGAACTATATAACAGACAGTTACTTTATGATGTGACATTATAAAATAATAGCAAATTATATTTATTAACACACCAAGCACAAAACATTTACTCTGACTTATCAGAACTAGTATATTGCTGTTGTCAGAACAAAACCTTGTACCTCCAAAATGATAACTTCACAGGAGAACCAGACATTTTTCCAAGCCACTGCATCTTTTGGTCCATTCATCATAAACTTTATTCATAATGTAAAGGACAACAGGCATTTTCCAATTATGTCAAAAACTGAAAAACTTTCAGATTTTAAATAGTCAACTTTAAAAGGGAATTCCACAGATTTTTTTTTTAATTTTCCTATAATTTCAATCAATTAAATAGATAAAATATAAACAAAGTTCAGTGCGGTTTGATATGAAATGCTCCATTCTAGAGAAACTTAGCAAGTCAGAATTTTTCACAGCGATAGTGACAAGAACTAGACCAGCCTTTCTCAAATGGGGTGCCATCTGACTTTGTCAGTGGTGCGGTCAAAAAATATTCTGAAGTTGGTGTCTGTAAAAAAAAATAAATTCCAAAAAATGACTAACACCACTTGAAATTACAGATCATTAGTCACCTCATACATCATCTAAATTTGCCTCCCTATGTCACAATGTCAACACTAAGGTCAGCGTATGACTACATACTGTATATGTTGATGTAAATAGCATACTACAGTGGGTTGTTTTTCTTTCCTGCAGGTTGCGTTATGGGAGTGTTGCATGAAGCACACATGGAGCGTTTTTTGAAATAAAAAAGATTCCAGAATCAGATAACACTGAATCTGAGCTCCAGACACTTCATCATCCAGTAGTAGTTCCGCAGCGAGGGAAGTAGCAGCCAGCAGCAAAGAATAGACAGTATGATGACAACTGACTGTCATTCACGTTCATCTTTACTGGGTATTCAAGCCCTCTCCATATATGCCTCGTATGTGGAATGAAACTGTCAAACCAAGCAATGGTTTCCAGCAACTTAAGACACCTGACAACAAATCATCCATGATCAGCCATCAGGGATGCAGAGTAATTTATTAGTTTGAAAAGTCTACACAACTGGCAAGAGCAAGTGATGATGAATGGATTCAATTATTTCAAATAGCTCCTGTAGTTTCAAGTAGCACCACTGCAATTCTTCTGCCCAAATTTGTGCAAACTGAGCTTTTCGAGTGTAAATTATTTGAAGAATAAGCACAGGGAGTGATGGGGAGCTGTGGGCAGGAGCTCTGTGTCTGCCTCTCATCCATCCCTGCCAGAACATCTAAAAGAGGGAATTATGCAGAAATGTTAAAACATCAGTAGAATTACCCTTTAACATTTCTGGCTATTTCTGTACTACAATAGGAAGAATTTATCTGGACCAGTTTAATAAAATGCCTATAAATATCAAAAGCGGTCAACGCTGGTGTTGTAAAGGTTGAGGTGAATTGTACTTTTTGTACAATTAATGTGCGTAAATTGTATATTGTTTTGATAATAATGCACACAGTAATTTCAAAATGAACTTTTCATTTTCCAAAACTAACATCAATAACTACTTATAATTCTGATCCAAATGAAATCAGTATTCAATAAGAGTAACATTGCACTATGACTGATTTTGAATCAAACAGAACATGTCTAAGTGACTTTCAAACTGGGTTAATTATTGACGGCACACATTTTTTTGCACACACATACATTTATATAAAGAAACTATTCAACAAATGTAGTGAAATATACTAATAGTCATGTGTAAATGCATTTAGATATTGTAATATATTTGGTAATGCAGGTAGAAATGTATATAAATGTTTTCTAAAATACATTAAAGAGTAAATCGATTTACTGCATGGGTTGTAATAATTTTGTTGTAATAACAATTAGTGCAGTTATTTACAACCAGTATTTGCAAATAAAACAGTACGTCTACTTCTAATGAACTGAACTGACATTGTTACCTGCAGGCTCGTATCCCCAGTGTATAACACTGCGGTGACCGGCGGGGCTTTGTGTGTGTTGTGTTAGCAGATATCCACCACCAGGGGGAGACAGGGTCCGTGTATGTTTTAGTTATTTTCATATTAAATCCAGCGAAACGGGAAAACGTCTCAGTTCTCATTTTTGGTTCTGTGAAAAAGTCAAGAAATATATTTGTTGTACAGTTTCACAAACTAACCATAAAATAAAAATAAACAAAACAAACAAAACAAAACAAAACAAAACAAAAACAACAACAAGAATAAAGGGTCGTATTTCATTTATTCAAATTGAACATTTTCTAGCACTTGAACCGGAAATAAACGTGCACCTGTTGTCGCAGAAGCTCAGAAATCAGGAGGTGAAAAACGACAAAGACAAGAAAGATCGGGCATGGGTGTTGTAGGATAGGCCTGGTCCTGGCGTTTTGGGACACTACGTGACGTCTTTATAGGTGTTAGTATCTGATGTCAGCAAAACACTGAAGCGATATGGGGAAGAGACTCTACAGGACTCCCGCCGTTTAACAGTGAAATCTGAGCTGACCGATAAGGATGAGAAAAAGTACTACTGTAACGTCACGTCGTCGGATGTAACCGTCCAGCAGCTGCGCTGCAGCTCCAGACTGTGCTATCCTGTGTTTATACTGCTCTCCTTACAATACTGTGGCAGCTGCCCTGACTCGGGTTTCGGGAAGGAGCTAGAGGTGCGTTGTGAAAAGCTGCGCAGTAAAAAGAGACGTTGTGGTTTAATGTTGTTGTTTTGTAAATCGCCCTTATTAACCGTTATTTACACACAGAAACAACCGAAATCACGAGCGTAATCTGTAGTGCCCATATGCCTGCGACACGCGCGTGCACGTGAAGGGGAGTCAGTTCTGCAGAACCCCGACAAACAGGCCACGCGCGCATTCTGCACATCTATTTCCGGTTAAGGTGCTAGATTTTTGAAATTTGGATAAATAAAATACGACCCTTTATTGCAGGTGCTGTTTTGAGGGCCTGCAAAACAGAATCCTGGGGGTCAACTGGCAATTTAAGATTTTAAACCTTATAAAACAAAACAAAACAAAACAAAAAAATCTTATTTTTCTTAGTTATATTTAAAAATATGTTTAATAACTTATGTAAATTGCAAAAATACAAAAAAGTTATAAATACAGATTATAAAAATAAAACAAAAACAAAAACATTTGATAAATGTTTAATAGCATGTCATGGGTCTGCAAATGTGCCACTGGTGCAGGGGCCTCTCTGCTCCTGGTGCAAATTTGCACTTGTACATGTTTAGGCTCACACAAACTGGCTCAGATTGCTTCCCTTTAGGGTAAACAGAAACGCACCTGGAAGAAACAAATAAAACATTTACACGTGATCATATCAGTACTTAACCAAATTATACTTTCCAGCTAAATCATAATTTGTTATCACTGAATTAGATTATTATTAGAAGGGTCTGGCTGCAGACCTGCACTCTCAGCCTGACGTGCACCGCCAGCCTAGTAAGCCAGACATACACTGTGCTATTTTAGAAATCTCCTTTGGTGACAGATCCCTAACGCAGCCCCTACAGACGTTCTGTGTACAATAAAGCTGTTTCATTCAAAACAACACGCTGCGCCTCCGATGTCCTCAAAACACTGGCTGAATCTCAAATTGCTCCCTGCTCCCTACATAGTGCACTACATATTAAAATAGTGGCTCCTGCACCCATAAATGCATAACATGCCTAATAAATGCCTTCTGAAATTCAGCCATGTGTGCACAGTTCCATACTGGACAAACAGTGCACTATTTTGGTATAGAAGCCAGAACTTAGTGCACTACATAGGAAGGAGGGGCCGATTGAGATTCAGCCATTGACAAACCGCTACAGCAGCTGTACTAGCTAACTTGTGCCACACTGTGCAGTGAAGCTGAACAGGCGGTTTACAGACAGGCATCTCTATGAAGACAAAAATCACAGTGTCCATTTACACTACACCACAATTCAACTCAGTCAAACGGAGCAAAGTCGCCATATATGGACGCTGGTGCCGCAAATGTGGACTTTTTGCCTCCGTGTAGAAGCGGTGGTTGTGATTGTTTGTGGTTTTGGGTGCGACTTTGAGAAATCGGTGCGTGAGGCTGTTCACACTGTGAGACAAACAACCAAAATTTCTGACATGTCAGAAAATTATCCGATCGCCCGACGACTGTTTGGGCAGTTAATCGGGTATCGTTTCCCCTCTCACACTTAACAGCAAACGACGGCCGATGAAGCTGAAATTCGGCCCGATCATGAAATTCAATCGGCTCCGACCAAATCGGGCAAAAATCGCATAGTGTACGCCTGGCTTTAATGACGTCAGTGCACTTTCTGCCACGACTGTGTCTTGTCGGTTTTATCAGAGCCGGTTTATAAATTCTGCGGGTTTAAATGGCGTCCATTCATTGTGGGACTTCTGAACGTGGACAAGCGGTGAACCTTTGGACACCCCTGTGCTAATCTTATCCACAAAGGGCTGGTGTGGCTGCAGGTTTTTATTCCAAGGCGCAGGAGATCACCTGATCAGCAGTTTAAAGACTGAAACCAACTGATTAAACAAGTAGAATCAGGTGTGCTCCAGCTTGTTTTGAGTGAAAACCTGCAGCCACACCGGTCATTTGTGGATTAGAGTAGGTATATGACAAGGGTTACAGTCAAGGCCAAAGCTAGGGTTAGGAAAATTGTTAAATGTAGGTCCAAAATGAGGGTTGGGATTAGGTTTTGGATTGAGTTTAAGAAGGGATTTGTGGTTAATATTGGAAAAAGTTTAAATTAAGGATCAAAGCTTGGGTTAGGTATATGACAAGGGTTACAGTAAGGGCCAGAGCTATGGTTAGGAAAATGGTTAAATGTAGGTCCAAAATGAGGGTTGGGATTAGGTTTTGCATTGATTTTAAGAAGGGATTTGTGGTTAATATTGGGAAAAGGTTTAAATTTAGGATCAGATGTTGGGTTAGATATAGGACCAGTGTTACAGGAAATGCCTGAGCTAGGGTTAGATTTAGGAAAATGGTTAAATGTTGGTCCAAAATGAGGGTTGGGATTAGGTTTTAGATTGATTTTAATAAGAGATTTGTGGTTAATATTGGGAAAAAAGTTTAAATTCACTATCAGGGGTAGTGTTAGGTATGTGAAACGGGTTACAGTAAACGACAGAGCTAGGGTTAGGGTCAGGAAAATGGTTTAAATGTAGGTCCAAAATGAGGGTTGGGATTAGGTTTTCCATTGATTTTAAGAAGGGATTTGTGGTTAATAGTGGAAAAAAAAGTTTAAATTCAGGATCAGAGCTTGGGTTAGGTATGTGACAAGGGTTACAGTAAAGGCCAGAGCTAAGATTAAATTTGTGGTTTTTATTGGGACAGTGTTTAAAATTAGGACAAGAGGTATTGGTAGAAGAAGGAGTGAGCTAAAAGTTTGTTTTGAAGGGTTTTTGTGGGTAAAAGCGAGAGGTTTTGCAGTAGGCCATGCATTATAAAAAACAGGAAAACGTCATACCTATTATCACTGGCCGTATCGCTGCAATCAATTGCAAACGGGCAGCTTTTCTGAGCCGTAAAGCCAGAATGTTTCACATTGGTGGTGAGCGAAGGAAAATGCCCCCCACTCACACTTGTCAGACGGTAGGATGTAGGAAGATGCTGAATGTTGAATGACGTGGCATAATATTGAATGAATGAGACGAAATCAGTGCTTTTGTTGCTGCCTTGTAACATCCGGGATATTTATGCTAATCAGACCAAAAAGTAGCTGCTTCGATTGGTGCGTTGTCGGTTGACAAGTCTTCATCACGTTACTGCTGCTTGTGAGACACTAGCAAGCACGCTAAATTAGGCTTGGACCAAAGATTCCGTTTCCCAAGTGCAAACGCAGAAAGTGTCAACCTTGATGAAGTCTGTTCACCACAAAGGGTCTGAAAAACACCGCAGATCATCTGTGCCGGCGGTAGGTTAACCTAACGTGTCTACTTTGTGCCTGACGGAAATAGCCGTCTAGCTCTGGGTTAGCATGGGCATTTGTGCAGAGGCGCTTACCTTACCTTTTGCTCTCGTGCTGAGTTAAGTTTGACTCAGCATTTTCCCTCATCTTCTGTGCCTCCCGCCGCCACGGACACTGTTTATAGTGTTTTTTTATTTTTTTATTTTTACCCGATTCCCAATTTAGTTGTCTCCAATTCCACCCGCTAGTTAGGACTCCCCCAATCACACAATGCTATCAATGCTAGGAGGGTGAAGGCTAACACGGGCTTCCTCCGAGACCTGTGAAGCCAACCACTGCTTCTTTTCGAACTGCTGCTCACGCAACATCACTGGACAGCCGAACGCGCTCGGAGGAAAGCGCCAACCGCCACATCTGTTACGTCAGCTAACAGACGCCTGCGCTGACTAGCATCGCACTGAGTGATGGGGGGAGAAAGGCCCACCCAGAGAGAGCGAGGCCAATTGTGGACTCCCGGCTACGGATGGCTGTAGCATCACCAGGGCGATCTCCTGATGATGGGGTCAACGCTTAGATGGTTGTGCCACTCAGGAGCAGACCCTGTTTATAGTTAAACATGCTTTCACTACTAGTGCTTTAGTTCTCTGTGCACAGCCTGACCGTTTAATTGCTTTGCTCAAGTAGCTGCATAGAGTGCTCGGCCTTGTCTCTACGCTCGTTTTGGCTAGGATTTGCCTGTGTTGTCTATGTATTTATTTTGTCCCTTTTATTTGTATAAAAAAAAATCTCTGTTCACAGCTCATCACCTTTTAGGGAATGAGCGCAATCATAGTGGTATCAAAAATATGTTAAGGGTCTCCATATCTATCACAAATACTTGTGCAACCACAACCTGCCTGACTTGACTTTTGTCAAGTTAGTGGCCTTTTTCACACTGTCTCTAGAGAGAGGACACCTACCACAGGTAATGTCTTTTAACTTGTTTGTGTTTTGAAATCTCTAGGGGTTAGGAGTTTACTTTTGTTTTAAGTATTTTAGTGGTACTTATGTCAACTTCATTTACAAGAGCTTGTCTCGTGTTACAGGACTACTTCAGTTTTGTTGTTTTACCTGCATGCTTTTCACTTTTTTACTTCTTTTTATCTACACTCTTTGTTCGTTACTTGCCAGTGAAAACAAACATTAGGTCCAAGTTGTTCATTTTTGCCAATGCTGTGAACCCCCCAGACATACTTCCTGGAAAGCTTGGTGAGACGGAATGAAAGGACCATGTGCTTGTAGACCGACCAGAGCAGGTGCTGTCCTGTTACAGTGGACGTCTGCAGCAAAGCAGTGTGCAAGTAGTTATTGCTCATAGCAGTCATTACAGTGCAGACTTTACAAACGCAAACCTACATTTCATGAGTTTGTTAAAGCACTATATAATTTGTCCCATTTTTCAGGGGAACCAGTCAGTGTCCAGCACAGCAAGGAGCTTATGGAGATGCTGGTCGTGATCCGGATGCTCCAACTTTCAGTTAAGTATACATCGCTATACACGTCGTTATAATTACATGCTCAGTATTTTTGTGTTTTAATAAAGTAGATCATACCAGTGAGTTGAGCTAGTAACTGTGAGCTAAATGAGAATTTCTGATAACTGAAAAACACTTAACATGTGCTTTTTTTTCATAGATCCTCAGAAAATAGGTAAAAGGAAGTCAAGTGATGTCATCAGTGTGATTATTTAAAAATTTTGTTGCGCAGTAACACCAGTGACACAACTCCTGAGGACAACTTTCATTATATATTTTAAAATATTTATTTGGCGTTTGTTTTCTTTGTCATTTAATTCATATATTTCATTGTCATGTGTATTGCATGGATTATTGTAGTTAAATTTGCAGAAAAACGCGTTTTTACTTCAATATATGGCCTCACCCTTTACACATGACTGTGGGGATGAGGACGTCTGTGGTGCTTGGAATTCTAGATAATTGATTTAAAAACCAATATTGCTAAATTGATGGCTTTAACAAGGTAGAATTGTGAAAATAACTTATTGTTTCATATTAAAATATAAATAAATTGTAAATGTTTTGTCCCGTGTACATTTTTCTCCCAAATATCACTGGATCCTCCGAATTACGAGGTCTTTAAAGAGTCTCAATACAAATATTGCTACATGCAAGCTAATGCTCTATGCATCAATTTGATGTCACTAAGCCACACGCAAGTAAGGCGGTCTGTTGCAAGGTGTGCTACCTTATTGAAATGTTATAAACTATGGTAGAAGTATTCCTTTATCAAAAATACTACCAGTGGTAAAACTATGAACCCAAATTTAGCTTTTTTCAACAGCTTCTTCTTTGAGTTCTCTCATTCCACCTTAAATGGCACAGCAGCTGTGATTAGCAGTTACAAACATTAGCAAACAGGACAAAACTACAAACTATACTAAATACTGACCTGTTGGTTTTGTGAAACAGGAAAAGTTAATGTTGCTCAGCTGTCAAGCAGAAATAGAGCAACCTGCTTATTATCATGCCTTTCAACTCTCCATGAAGCTCAACTCGGCTTCTTTTTTTCCAGCTGCTAATTCAAATTTTCCCCTTTCTAGAGAGTTCTATAGAGTTCTATAGTATAACTTATGCAAGTCTAGAATTGTGTTTTTCAAAAAAAAAAGGTGGTTCTGTAGGAGGCCAATTTGTGAAAAACAAATTTAAGTTTAAGAACTGAGGAGACACTGCTGTAGTTTTGAAAGTGAAATGTTTTCCTGTTCTGATTTGATATAGGAGCTTCAGCTGCTCAACAGTTCAGGGTCTCCTTTGTCGTATTTTTCATTTCATAATGCACAAATTGTTTTCAGTGGTGACAGGTCTGGACTGCAGGCAGGTCAGTTTAGCACCCATACTCTTTTAATACAGAGCAATGCTGTTGTAATACATGCAGAATGTGGTTTGGCACTGTCTTGCTGAGATAACGAAGGCCTTTCCTCAAAAAGACGTCTGCATGGCAGCATAATGTTGCCAAAACCTGTATGTATCATTCAGCATTAGTGGTGCCTTCACAGATGTGCATATCACCCATGCCATGTGCACCAATGCACCTCTATACCATCATGAATACTGGCTTTTGAACTGTGCGCTGATAACAAGCTGAGTGGTCTTTAGCCCAGAGGACAGAGTGAGCATGATTTCCAAAAACGAATTTCAAATACAAATGCAGTGGTGAACTGTTTTAATAAGTGTTTCTGAGCCCATGCAGTGATTTCCACTACAGAATCATGTCTGTTTTTAATGCAGTGTCATCTGAGGGCCCAAAGATCACGGCCAGCAAATACTGTTTTTTGGCCTTCTCCCTTGCATACAGAGATTTCTCCAGATTTTCAGAATCTTTCAGTGCTATTTTGTATGATGAAAAACAAAAATTCTTTGCTATTTTATGTTATGAAACGTTATTCTTGCGTTGTTGCACTATTTGATGGTGCAGTCACAGAATGGTGAACTCTTCCTCATCTTTACCTCTGAAACACTCTCTCTAGGATGTTTTTTTATACCTAATCATGCCATTTTTTTATGTAAAGAATGGGTTTGAATAATTCAGATTACAATCAAAATAAGGACAGTTGTTTGGGAAAGTTGCACTGCTGGTGAAATGTTTAGGCAATAAGCAGCGCTTCAACTCAGTAACTGAGGAGATAAAGCTCTGTAGCTGATATCTATCTGCCTTAGACTGCACGGTGAGCAGAGCTATCTGTCTGCTGAATTAGTAAAAATGAAGCCACTGATTCAGTGATGGGGAATTTTACAGAGCTGAGGTGAGATGTGAGATTTAATGGACTGAATGTTTCAAACACTGTTGTCACGTAACTTAAACATGTTTTGAACTAAAGAACGTTACCAAGGTGAAAGAACGTTCCATAGAACTCTAATGAAGCTGAAGGTCTAAACTCGTTCAGTCGTTCACCGACACCCAAACGATCAACCTGCTTTCACTCGAGCTCTCAGTCACAGCGAATCAACGGACACTCCTGCTTTAAGATGAAGCTTCCTCTGGTTCTCCTCGGCGCTCAGCTGCGGCCAGCGGTTCTTTGTGCCGCTGGCATTTCAGCAGCAGCTGTGACCTCTTGTTTTTTTCTTTACAGGTGGCGGCGGATTCTGGACGGACAGCGGACGACGAGGGCCGAAGATGCTGCGACCCAGACGGACGCCTGCGACGGTGAGTTAGCGAGCGGATATTCCTGCTGGCATAGAGCGCTAAGAGAGACACTTGATGTAGAAAAACGACTGTAGAGAGCGAAACTTAGTGCTGCTAATCCTGACAGCGTTTTCTGAACTGCAGCAGTTCAGTGTAAAACAGGTCTGAGGGGGTTTTTGGGGAGAAACGCTTTTAAAAAATGCACTTTTTATTGAAGAGCACACTCATGTCCCTCTCTCACACTCAGCGGCCCTAACCGAGCCCGCATTTAAAGCTTAGTAGAGAAGCTGTCTATTGCAGTGTAACTTACTGCTGTCTCACTCACTTATTTACAGATTTGTTTTGTGTTAGTAGCGTTAGCTGACTTTAGCCTAAAACTAGGCTAAGTCTGGGGTTGCTATGGCAACAGATTTCCTTAAAGGGGCCATATTACAGAATTACGTATTATCTGACAAGACTAAAATCAGGTTATTTTACAGATTTATATAACAGAAGCTAATCTTATCTTAATCTTATCTTAATTTAGGAATTTTATCTTGTTTTACAGTATTTTATCTCAAGTTAGTAAATCCTAAACTACTCGATGGACGTCGATAATCAGCTGTTATGTCTGTTACCTAGCAACTGACCATACTTGCACAGCTGAGACGTAAACACGTCTTTACAATAATGTTACAAATGTAGGTCAGTTTGCAAGAAAGCTGCAGTTATGGATGTAAAAAAGGTGAAAACTAAAGTGTGATAAGCTGTAAGATGTGAATTAGTGAGAGCTCCGTGCTGTTTATCAGAACAGTGTCAGTTCTACTTCCCTTTAATCAGCAGCGCCAACGTTATTCCTCCTAATAAACAGACACACGATCAGCTCTGTCTCCTCATTATTCACCACCATCACTGTAATATCTTATTAGAGGATTCTTCATCAACATGAACACACGAAGGCAATAAGACGTGGAGATCGAGTCTGCAGTGTCTGGGGTTTTAAAACGTAGAATTAAAAAAGGAAAACATCTCAAAAGTGATAAATATAATGTCGTTTTGCTAGAATTGAACTATCCTACCTGTCACAGTTGTTTAAAAACAACAGAAACGAAGTTATTATAACACTGGGGTTGTCTTAATATTAGGACAATATTTAGAAAGTTTTGTATAGTTAGGGACAGCTGGGATAGGCTCCAGCACCCCACCGCGACCCAGAAGGATAAGCAGTTTAGATGATGTGTGTGTGTGTGTGTGTGTGTGTGTGTGTGTGTGTGTGTGTGTGTGTGTGTATATAGTTAGGATGTTCGTGTAATACTGTTTTCTTATCTGGAGTTAGGATAAGATTATAAAGTGAGGAACTGTTGTTCTGTAGTAGCTTTTGTCCTAAAAAACCTAACTGAAGTTGTCATGGTAACTAAACAGGTAAGATTTCAGAGATAAGATGTTTCTGTAATTTGGCCTCAGAGTAACAAACGGTCAGCTCGTAGTGACCCTTCAGCTGCCCTTCATTCAGGAGAATTTGTGAACAGTGCTGCAGATTAATCTTAACATTGTACGAGCCTTTCAGGATCCTGAATATGTCACTTATTATTTAAATTATTTTCCTCAGGAACGGAGGAACACAAGCGGGCCATCTTTTCTTCAGGATGTGCCCCCATGCGACAGGTGGTCTATCTTACTTATCAGTTTAAAATGGCTAAAGATCATAAAGATACACCAATATCCCTGTATTAATCATGTATTTGTCTTTGCTGTAGGTTTCTGTGCTCAGCTGGGAGCAGGCAGTCTTAATTCCACCTCGTTCTTGTGGAGCGCTGGTGAGAATTAAGGTAAAATTCAGCTCTTCACACAATGTTTCAATGCAAAGAAAGAAGATTTTTAGTGCTAATGTCTGCTTAATATCTCAGTTTCCCCTAAACACTTTATATTCTCTTTTCCTCTGTCTCTGTAGCAGCACTGCCGAGCTTTGCACAGAGCAAACCGGTTGTTTGCTCACACCTTCTCACAGCCACTTTTTGACAGCACGAAGGTTCGTTTCAGCTGATTATTTTTCTAATAATACACTTTTCAGCAAAGAGAAACACTTTATTGACTGTTGTAGTTTGATTTGTGACAATGGTGAAGTTGATGATGAGATGTGTTTACATGATTCCTGCAGCTGGTGGAGTTGAAGCTCCAACATAAGACCATCTGTGAGGGGCTGGAGTCTGAGCACTGCTGGGTGCTCAGCAACGAATTTTATCGTTTGTTCCCGGAGGTGAGACTCAGTTATTGGTGCAGGTTCATATTTTCACTGTGATTATATTTTCTGCTGTCTTTGTCTGTTTTACTGCTTTTTTATTTTAACCTCATGGCGTTCACTGATTTTACAGCTTCCTCCTCAGCACTTCGCTACTGTCAGTGCTGTGGCCTGCATCAAGGTAAAGCTACAATCTCACTTGGACTATAAGACTTCTGCTACCAGATTGCCCTATTTAGATATTTTCATCAACATCTCATCTGGTCATTCAGCGCATTGGAACATCGATCAGCGAAGCGTCCATCTACCTTCGCACTGAATCAGTGGAGACATCACTGCAGAATGTTACTCTGGTTAGTAAGTCCTGTATTTTGCAGTTCCAGTTAATAGATTGCAACACAGTAGTTCTGTAAAATTGTGTCCAAATATTAGTTTATGCATTTTCAGCATTTCTCTATGTGTGTTTTGCAGCAAACCAAAGTGGCGAAGACACTGAAGGTGGTGTCCATTGATTCAGAGGGCTGTTTCAGGACTCATCAGTCCAGCAGTACAAGAATCCTTGAGACGCCAGCACCGTTCCTGGTTTCCAGCAAACCAAAAGGACCCCCACCAGGCTTTTAATCACTGACACTCTACACTCTGATTTCATGCACTTTTATGTCATTAATGTAGTAACTGCAGTTTTGTAAGTTCTCTGTGTGTGTGTGTGTGTGTGTGTGTGTGTGTGTTTTTCAGATGCAGGTTTCTGTGTAACCTGGAGGGCCCTGAATGTTTACCTCTGAGATCATGACAGTGGATCATCATATCTACTAATCTAGACTGGAAACATGGTATGAAAAAATATTCATTTTGAAGGGGAATAGCAGTAATTGTTCAAAATACCTGCATAATCGAATCATTCATCGACACGTGACGGTTTAGATTTCTTCATAGCGCTGCTGATAGTCACCAGGGTTCATGAGGTCTACAGAGCAAATATAGGCCTTTTATTTACTCTCCAGAATAGTGAACCTACACGTGTTTTATATGTAATCTTTGTGATAGTAAAATAGCTATACATCTGAAAAAATAAGATTTTATTAGGGACTATATTGCCTTACAACACCCTGCACATACCCCTCCACCACAAAAGCATTTAAAAAATTGTTTTAGTCCATAACTTTATCTCAAAACTACTGTAAAATATTGGCTCTGTCATCAGAAAAAGTGTATTCATAACCATTTCGTGTTGCAGCTTTCTGTGAGGGAGCTTTAAGCTCCTCAGACATCTGGTTCCTGTCACTCCCGCTGTGAACAATACTGACTTGGTAAGTTCCTCTAGAACAGAGCATTTTACATCAAACGTCTCAGAATGATTTTGGTCACATCTTAACCATCTAATATTTTTAAAAAATTGGCAGAGTTCTCCTCAGTTTCAGTTGTAAAGGCATACACAAATGTGGAGTCTTTGCAAACTATGAAAAATAACATTTTAATCAAATCCGAGTATTAACTATATATGTACTTGATTTAAGGTTAAAAGAGATTTAAAGTTCTCCAGTCAGCAGAAATAACCAGAGGTAAATGGCAAAATCTATCTAGAGCACTTTCTCTCTCTTTTAATTACTCCATCTGTTCTTTCCTGTTTATCCTTTAACATTCACAGATTTGTGATATCCTAACATGTCTATCAAGTTTAATTTAACCATGTTTACAATATCTAAATCTCTCTTTTTCTTTCTTTCTTTCTCATTGTATATCATGCAGGGTTCCATTGTTCCAGTGCAGCGTTCTTCCTGGATTAGAGCCTCTAGACCACAGTGGTTTTTGAATGTCCTCAAAACACTCTAGACAAAAGGACTGTTTAGATTCTGGTCCGGATCAGAAGATGTTCGTCAAAGGAAGCCTTGGGAGGAAGTACAGCAGGAATATTCGAGACATCAGGACTCATGAAGAGAAGATCAGTGCCATGCAATCATCACTGTTCAAGCCATCATTAATCTTTTCATCGTTATCAGTACCGTTGCTATCATTGGTGATTTGAATGTAAAGAACACTGGACAGATTCTCACCATCCCTGATACAGTCATCACCATCTCTGGACTTTATCTTCAGCCTTTATTTTCATCAGCAGCAGCATCACCACTGCTTCATCATTATTATCTCAGCCACGGACCATTAGAGACATCAGGACTCATGAAAAGGAGATGAGTGCCGTCATGATGAGGAAGACTGAACAGATTGACCATTCCTGATACAGTCATCAATCGTGAACCACTGGACATTGTAATCATCAGATTTTTGTTTTCATCAGCAGGAGCAGCATCACCGCTGCCATCATACTCAAGATGTCAGTTATCATCATCATCTTAGTCATGGACTTAGTCAGAAGGTGTTGCTTGATTTCATCATCAGACAACAAGCTACCAAGCAGCTCAGAAGGTTTTGTGTTAAAGCAGTGAATCTGCTTTATTTAATATACCTGGACTCTTTACTGAGGTCCTGCTAGAAGGCTACCCAGCCTGGGTTCTAGACTGTTGGCTGTAGCTACAGTTTTGCTATTTGTCTATAACTAACAATTTGGCGACCCTGCTCGGACTAATCGTCATTCAGCTGGGATTTTGACTGTAATAAATAAAATGTATCAGAATTATTGGTAATCAAAAATAGTGTAATATTTCAGCAGCATAACACTAAGCTGTATTTCATTGATATGGATTGTTGTGTAAATTGTATTTGCACAGTATTTATAACACCCTTATGAATATTTTGCAGGAAATTCCCAATTTATTTCCATGTTGCAAACAAATAGCTTTGTTCTAATTTTTACCTTCTGGGTCAATGACAAATAAGGCTTCAACATTATTAATTGAAAAATTCTCATTAAACAGGATGTGAGGTGCATTTTTATTCCTGCTAGAATCTGTTAAATATATTTATACTTGTTTCACAGCTGCTGTAAAGGTTCATTTCAATTCATACATTCATTTACGAAGGTGATGTCAGGTGGTGCAGCCAGACATAAATAGTAATAATCAATTAATATTTAATCAGATTTACCACAACTTGTATAGACATGTATAGAGTAGTTTTTGTTCTTGGACACCATTTTAAACCTTTGTTCTTGAACTTATGTTTATACATACATTTAATTTCAAATATATGAACATTATTATAATAATAATGCATTTTCATCTTTTTCCTGGGGTCAAACCACCTGACGGCCAAACAGGAAAGGGCTACTAACCTTGGTATTGCACCATGAAGGTCACTTGGGGTCTTCTTTGGGCACCACTATTTCTTAAAAGTATGTAAAAATAAAAGTCCTCTGCTGTTGGTTATGCTGCATGATATGTCAGCGCCTCATTTCTTACATTTCTTCGCCTCATGTCTTACAGTTTGCAAGCCTTAGATATAACTGTGCTAAAGCTACATACCTGCATAGTGACAATTTACAACATGCCCCTGTGTTACATCCTCCCAGAGTCTGAAGAAGGAATAGTACTGGAAATCAGGACATTATGCAGATGATCATGTAGTTCCAGTTTAAGATTAAACGTGTAAATAAAGAATATCCACGCTGTTTGACAAGTTTGAATAGCTTAATAGTTTTGTGAATAATCTAAATGCCTAAATTATTAACAAACATCTTTAAAACTTTAAGAAAATTTAGATATTTAAAAAGTTGTCTTATATATAAAATAATACAATAAAAGAGTCTTTTAACTTAACCATCCAGCAAATCCCACCTCCTCATCAAAGAACATGGTTTAAAATGTACAAAATGTATTTTAAAGTAAAGGTTAACATTCTTATATATTCATAATAATGTGTTCATTCAGAGTAAAACTTTAAAAATGTATTGTTTCACAACATTTGTATAAAATTTAAAGGACTATGCTGGGGACACTGAAGGCACATTACATTGATATTGACCCATAATTATGAATTTTCTCCATATTATTCTTTTAAGTTGACCCTTTTATAAAATCTGACTGTGCGTACAGAAACTATTTTGTAGAAAGTATAATCAGACATTGTTGTACATGGAGGAGGTGAAAATAAAGAGAATATATTAGGTGAGGTGAGATTTAAGGAATCAAATCATTAAGTGAATCAAACTTCCCATCACAATCGACAAGCTATAAAAACTGCTCAGCGTTTTCTCTGTTCATCTCCATCTTGTCTTTTACATTCTTTTGGGGAGAATTTCCTGTAAGACACAGCAGGATTAAGACTCTGATTTGATTCCAGCTTTTTTACAGTAAATACAGTCTAAATCTCCTTTACACAGAGCTGCTGTGTTAATCTCTCTACATCATCTTTCTTATTTGTCTATTTCTTATTTACAATGGGAGACGACAGTTGACAGCTTTCTGTGTGCAATAGTTATCAAACCACAAGATGAACTTAAACTCTCATTAAAGTTTCATTCACTAAATCAGGGTCCGATTTGTGTTTGAGGTCTTGGGGGTCCCTTTGTGGAGTGTCTGATTATGAGGTGGTCTATAACAAAATATATAACAAATTAACCATAAATGTAAAATTTGTAACACAAAACAAGCAACATAGCAAACCGGTTACCAAATAAACTTTTCCATAAATATATTGATGAACACTCTTTTCACAACATAAAGGGTTTTACAGAACCCTCCTGAACCAATGTGTGAAAATCCACCATCCTAAATATTGAACTGCCTTTGTTTACATTACTGAAAGACACTGAATAAATCAAACCAAGCTCTTAAAGGGGAAATTTGTAAAAAAAAAAATTCGACATATCTCGTAAAACAAAGTCATTTAGAGTGGTTTGATATGAAATATTTAATTGTAGACCAAATTACAAACTTTTGTTTTTTTTTATAATTATAGCAACAAGAAGCAGGGACTGTGACATCTACAACACAGAAATAGCCATTTTATGTCTGTGCAAACTACAGAAATCTACTTCACACTTCAAAACTGTTTCTTTTTTGGTGTACAATATTGATAATGGACAAATAAAAGTAGATTTAGAAAAAAAAGTTTTCTTTGGGTAAACTGCTGTCCTATCTTAAAACCCCTGCATGTATCTCTTTGCAATGGAAGTTTAAAATCTAACATAATACAATGTCTTGGCTATCACAGTGTATTCTTAATGATTTCTTGTAATAACGTTCTGTGAAGGAACTTTTAGAGGCATTAAATGCTTCAGATGTTTGGTTCCTATCACCACCACTGTGAAAATCGCTGAATTGGAAAGTTTCTCTAGAACAGATCAAACCACTCTGAATGACTTTGTTTACATCTTAACCTTTAAACAGTGCAGAAAAAAAAATTGTAATTACCATTGAAAGGTATTTAATAACTTAAATGATTCAACAATTGTCCCTCATTCATCAAAGTTGCATACTGTTAATTCCGATGGTTAAATGAGCAACAACACAAACATCACCAACACTTTTTTATTTGTGACTTAATATGTGTTCAGGGAAGTCCAGTACAAGAGCGGATGTACTTATTTTACATGCGTGTTGATTTAAACAAATGCTGCAGACTTTCTGTGTTCCATTTAAGACACTGTGCTTTTGTTTTATACTACTGATCCTGAAAAAACAGCATAGACCGATAGGACTTCCATGGTTTATGCTGGTTTATGCTGCTCTAGTGCTGGTCTGATGGTCTGGTCGGGTCTTACTTCTGTTTATTTCACATTTTATTCTTTCCAATTGTAGTGATTTTAACACTATAAAGTTTGGTCAGTAGGGGGAGCTGTGCACTCACTGCTCGACCTCAAACTCCACCTATGAACACAGCCATTAGCTCACGAGCGGCTGAAGGCTGTCATTTTATTGGCTCCCTACTGCAACATCTGCATTCATTTGATATGGGGGGGGGAGTACTGTACTTAAGTACATTGTTTGAGTATCTGTTGAAAATTGCAAGTAATACGTTTGTGAATGTGTGATGAATCTGGTGAAAGGCAGACAGCACCACTGCTGCTAACACAGTGTGTTAACACGTACAGGAACCAGTGGGGACATTACACCAGTTCCTGTGTGAATCCACTGCTGATGAATACTAATAGTTAGCTATTAAAAATAAATGTTTTAATCAGGCAACAGTGCAACAATGTGTTGACATTAAAAAGAAAATGTACTTTTGAATACTTAAGTATTTTTAAAAGCTAGTACTCCAGTACTTTAACTGAAGTAAAAATATGACAACTTTCACTTGTACTGGAGTGATATTCCAACACCCAAATTCCAGCTTTACGGCAAGAGGGGTCTGCCAACACCAAACACCTGTTGGCTGATTGACCACATTTGGGGTAAGAATAAAATTGTCTACCTATGTTTTTCAGTTAAAATATGCCCTTAGACCTCTGTGAATTGCTTGTGTGCTTTCAGCTGTGTGTGTGTTGTAGGCTTCCCTTCCTTTGTTTTATGGGCAATTGTGACAATGCTGTGAACCCCTAGATGTACCTTCTGGGAGGCCTGGTCGGTCTCTCTCTCTCTCTCTCTCTCTCTCTCTCTCTCTCTCTCTCTCTCTCTCTCACACACACACACACACGCTCTCTCTCTCTCTCTCCCCCACCCTCTCCCTCTCTCCCTCTCTCCCACCCTCTCTCCCACCCTCCCTCCCTCCCTCCCTCTCTCCCACCCTCCCTCCCTCCCTCCCTCTCTCCCACCCTCCCTCTCTCTCTCCCCCCCTCCCTCTCTCTCTCTCTCTCTCTCTCTCTCTCTCTCTCTCTCTCTCTCTCTCTCTCCCACCCTTCCAGGTGTACCTGATTTTGCCATCAGTCATGTAGAGGGCCTCTGGCTGGTGTAACTGGGGAGGAGCCCAAGTCTTAAAAGGAGGCCTTCAAGATGGCTGAAGGGAGAGAGGACACCTACCACAGGTAATGTCTTTTAACTTGTTTGTGGTTTGAAATCTCTTGTGTTAAGAGTGTGCTTTTGTTTTAGGTATTTTACCAGTACTCCCTTTAACTTAATTTACAAGAGCTTGTCTCTCGTGTTACAGGAGTGCTTCAGTTTTGTTGTTTTACGTGCACGCTTTTCACTTTTTACTGCTTTTGATCTACACTCTTTGTCAGTCACTTGTCAGTGAAAACAAACATTAAGTCCAAAGGATTCATTTTTTAATTAATCAGCGTTTCAAATATCATTTTATGTTATAATTAGCCTTTGGTATTTCTTTATAGATAAAAAAAAGTATAGTGTGTGTGTGTGTGTGTGTGTGTGTGTGTGTGTGTGTGTGTGTGTGATGGGTTTGCTTTGTTTACTAGGCAATTGTGCCAATGCTGTCCACCCCAGACATGCCTCCTGGTAGAGGAGAAATGAAATGACCATATACCTGTAGACTGACCAGAGCAGATGTTGTCCTGTTACAGCGGACGTCTGCTGCAAAGCGGTGTACGAGTAGTTATTGCTCTGGTCGTGATCTGGATGCTCCAGCATTCAGTTAAGTATTCATGGCTATACATGTCATTATAAACACATGCTCAGTATTTTTGCATTTTGCTGCTCTGTCTTGTAGTGTGTTTACTTAATATTGCTAAATAAACACTGTGGTTTTATTAAACACGTGTAGTTTGTTTTCTTTGTCGAGCCGTTGCTTTGGGGAATGCTGCTTGGTTCCACCATATGCTGACTGGCCACTTGGTTAAGTACACCTACCTTGTATCTACACTCCTTGTCTGTTTTTGTCAAGTATGTTTATCATATACTGAAGGTGAACTTTGTACTTGTACAATTACAGCCTGTAATCCATCTGTTTCTCTGAATGATTTGTTAGCCCCCTTTCACTCTGTTCTTCAACGGTCAAAGGATGCTGCTCACAGGACACTGTTCCCTTGACAGGGCTGTAGTGTTAGATAGATCGAACTATGCACTGTAATAAGTTAAAAGCTAACATATGTTAGGTATGTAGTTGTAATTATTTACAGTAAATATAGCTTTTGGTTTTTAAAAATGGAAAAAAACCCACCAAGGTAAAAAAGCATGAGACTAAATGTGTAGTTTTGCAGTTTTTCCTGAGTTGCATTGACAAGTGAAATTAAGTAGATGCTGTAGAGAGAAGGTAGTTGTGCACGTTTTAATGCGCAGCATGTGAGCTGGAGTGAGGTAAAAGTTTGTTTTGAATGGTTGTTGTGAGTAAAGTATAGGTGAGGTTAAGGTGAACAATCAATCTCCAAATCACAAAGACAAGGCTTGAAGTTTGAGTATAAGTTAAGGTTATAAGGTAAGGTAGGTGCAGGTGCTGTGGGTGTATAAATATAAATGCTATCTTACTAAAGAACATCACCAAAGAAATTAACTCAGTGCCCTGACACTGCAGCTTCATTGTCTTAGTCTGTCAAATATACAATAAAAATGTAGTTTGTTTTTCATTTACCATGAAACTGCAACTGCACCAATTCATCTACATAATGCTAACTGGTGAGGAAGAGCAGAGATCTGAATCTCACACAAATGTCAAATATTGAACTAACTCTGCTGCAGTCTGGCAGACTAAGATAAAAATATTGATAGTTTACACATGTAACACATTATACACCCACCATTCAAAATCAGCTGAAGACATCACAACTGAGGAAGTTAAACCTCACTGCTGTGTACAGTCCTTTACTCCCTTTACGTTTCTGAACTGTTAATGTCAGCTCACAAAAATATTTCCAGTTAATGTTAGGGAAAATGTTTTATAACTAGACAGTCTGTAAAAAATGAAAAAACAGTTTACTTACCAGTTTGCTGCTGTATACCGACGTGTTATGTAAATACAGAGAAAGCGTCTGATTCAGGTGTCTTTTAGGAAAACGCTGCAGATCTTCTGCCAGTAAAGTTAAAATATTTACTAAAAATTCTGTGGTTATAGGCTGAATAAAAGACCACAAACTGCTGCTGAGAAGGGGGATTCTTCAAAAATCTCTACTGGCAGCAGGACCCCCTCCCTGTTTCCCAAAATGAAAAACTCTTCAAATGTGATGATTCATGTGACACATTTCTCATTCAGAACAGTGACTTTATAGCAAAATGTGCAGAGTTTGCGTGTGTGAGGTTTATTGTAATCCAGCTGCTAATCATCTCTGTTTTATACTGTACCTGTAATTACTGTCTTTTTTACTATAACTAACAAATTAGTCACATTTTTGGTATCCAAATTACATAATGCCGTTACATGTATTTCGTTACAACCCAACCCTTCCCATCAGGCAAGATCTAGAACAGTCACTTACAACTACATGAGGCTCAGTTACTGCAACAACACCGTCACTCACTGTGGATGGTGTACTATACAAAAGTGTTCAGACTGTATCAGTGGAGGGACGATTCCACAGTTTATGCACTAGAGAAGGAATGATGTACATTAAATGTAATGAATCTTGAACATAGGCACCTGTGTCCAGGGGTTTGGTTCTGATGAGCTTCCTCCTGGGATTCCATCAGTTGCAGGCTGGCCACTGTTCTGTCCCTCAGCCTTCATCCTGTTTATTCTACAGAGCAGAAATCAACTGTAAGCCATGTCTAGTTAGGCTGCAGTTAAGGACCTTAAATATGCAAAAGGTCCAACCACTTTGTACTAAATCATGTGAAGAAAAAGCAACATGTGTGAAATTGGAAAAAAAATGACCTATGCTTTTGCTAAATTATTAATTATTAAATTAACAGTTTTTTCACTGAAGTGTACCAAACAATAAAATGCATCATTTAAAAAAATTTACTTAAGTGAATTTTCTTTAATTTTTTATTTTGTATTTTTCATTAAATCATGATGTGAATTCAATTCATTCTGTGAGGAAATAATTAACTTAGACTTCTAGAACTACACCCTCAAAATCTCTCTCCCCTCCCTGTTTGATCTCTCCATCTGCGTATAAGGCCCTTTTACATGTATATTTTAAGTTATACATTTGGTCTGTCTCCTATTTAAATAACTATTATAGTCATCTTTGGTTCTGTTTGGGTCCACTATGCTGTAGGAAAACAACTTTACACCATGTTATCACTGACTTCATTTCCAGACAGACCCTAAAACAGCTTTCCTCAGTTATCAGTGAAGTGACTGTTGAAGATGGAATGTATCATCTTAGATGGACTGAGGGCAAAATTAAAGGCAAACTATAAAGCCGGCACTCAAGGAAATAAGAGGAACTAGCTTAATGGAAAGTCTGTGTGAGTTGTGCAAAAAGATGTCAAGGGGCGGGGAGTTATTTGAGTGGGTGGTTCTTGACTCTCTCATAGATGCACAGCAGAGCTGTTCCTCAAGGCTTGCATACACTCACTCAGCTGCATACATCTGGACTATTTGGGAAAAAAAGTAAGGAACCACATATGCAAGAAAGAATCAGCAGGAGAGCCACATTTGCAGCAAGTCACCACACATGCAAACATTAATCTGCACATTTAACTTCCCACAACATCCATATAATGCAGTGATACATTAAAACCCTACTGTGGTGATCGATGTATTCTTTTATGTTACTGTTTGTACATTTATAGGTTTTATAGCAGTGAGTGGTAAAAGCAAACAAAGTGAAGCTAAATTTTGTGCTCCCTGCCTCTGTTTTAGTTTCATTTAGTTTCACTTTGATTGTTTTTGTTAGCTGCATATCTGTGTGATGGACGGAAGTGGCAGTTTCCGCCCTTAACGGTAAACTTCACTCCCCTTCACAATGTAGAAAACACTACAGTGCATGTATTCCACCTTAAATAAATGAAACAGTAAAGCTTTCACTATAGCCTCTGGTAAAACTGTGATGATTTAACCCTGTACAATTATTCTATGCACGTTCTAAGCACTAGGAAGCTGTAAAAAATAAAATTCTAGAATAATGAACAGAGCTGTAATATGTAACTGTAAAACGCTGGGTTATAATAAAATTAATATGATACCCTTTGGTGAATACCAGCAAATTCACAGCTTGATCCAGCTAATGAAGGGCTTGATAATTACCAAATAATCTGGATCAGATGTGATGGAGGAGAAAATAGTCACTGCTACTTCACCTGCCACAATAAGAGGCAGATACCAACCACAAATAGGTGGGTTTCATCACTCTATCGGCACTAAGCTCACCTATACTAAGCTTAACTGTTGGGCACTTCCTGATATATCTGGCTCTCAACATCCAAAGGGATTACCTTGCTCACGGCTCAAAACTACAGAGCACTGCTCCTTATGATTAGATTCGTACCCCTCCTGCCTGGTCAGCCCAGATTGCACAAGTGTGATTTCAAGGGACTCAATTAGTGAGTCAAGGTGTGTTATTGGCAATTTAGAGAAAGCTCTAAAGTTAAAAAGTTGGGTTTGTGTGAAAAGTGGGTGATATTCAAATAAACACAGAAAGTAATGAAAGTAGTAGTAGTGTAGTCTGTGTGACCTGTATTAAATTGAAAACAAAAATACAAAAACACATCTAATATTTTAACTTATGAACTTCAATGTTTTTGCTAAATATATGCTCATTCCAAATATGACTGCAACATGTTCTGAAACTGTTGAGACAAGATCATGACATTCTTCAGTTGTGCAAGTGTTCAGCTGCACAACCGTATGGACCTTCATCTGCTATCATGCTAGTCTAGCTTCCACAATCTCTGATCACGCAGCCTTGCTGCGGTAGCGTGCAGAATGTTTCTTGGCATTGTCAGGTTGAAATAAGCATATATGTCCCTGAAAAAGATGGCAGGTAAAGGGTGGCATATGTTACAGTGTATATATCTTTCAGAATTAATTGTGCTTTCACAGATGTGCAAGTTACCCATGCCATGGACACTAATACACACCCATACCACCCACGACAGACCCTGGCTTTTGAACTTTACTCTGGTAACAATCTGGACGGTGAAATGAGAGTAAAATAACTTAAATTCTTTGCAAAAACTTGTAGAGAAACATTGTTCTCACAGTTGCCAAGGTGGTGAGCTTGAGCCATTCTTGTTCATATTGGGTCAGGCCTTTTTTGGATACTCCTTTTATACCTCATGGATTACATGATTACATTATCTCTTCAAAAATGTTTTCTAAACAATTAGCAATGCTCCAAGTCTTCAATTGCATCTGTTCCAGCTTTTTGGAACATGTTGCAGGCATCAAGTTCGGAATAAGTGTATATTTACAAAATACGAAGTTGATTAAAAAAACACAGTACATGTCTTTGTGCTGCTTTCGTTTCAATACAGATCAAAGTGGATTTTTAAATCCATTCTTCGTGTTTTTATTTGCATTCCACACACTGTCCCAACTTTTTTTTAACTTTTGAATTTGTATACAGTTATACTCCAGCAGGCTGAGGACCAAGTTTGGCCTGCTTGCCACTCAGTTACACAACTACATTTCATATTGTAATGACATTTTTATCATGAATGTGGAAAATGTGAAATTCTGTCGTTTTAAAGTACAGAATATCACCTTTTTCACACACACACCAAAAACATCTTATTACATTACAGCACAAAAATACTTTACTGACCTGGTTCCTATTTCCCAACAGCATCTTAGCTTTACGATCACCTTAACTGTGTTCAGTGTGATGCTCGCTCTACGATTTAAGAATCATCTTTTTTGATAAGATAATTTTGGGAAATTCAGCCTGTTTTGGTAGGGCAGTGACTTTGGGTGAGCTTGAAGTCACAGAGTATTGTTGGCACATCTGTTTTTTTTTTTATATTTACCTGCCCTGTCCCAACATGTTTTGGAGGGCAGTGTACTTGTTGCAATACCTTGTGATGGTCAAGTATCCTTGTTTTGTTAATCAACTCCACTGATTTCACTCTCCAGAGTGTGATTTGTCCATCATTAAAAGACCTGAGCTGTATGAAGATGACTGTGTCTTTGGTCAGTGCACTGCTCCTGATGACTGTTTCTTTCTCTATAAGGAAGGTAAGTGACATATACTTACACAGTGACTAAAGCACATCTCTATAATATAATGGTGCTCCTTTAAGAAAAATGATAAAAGTTACAGCAGCCTGCTACATTATTAGTTTGCTAATTCATAAGGACTAGACCATTCTCACACTTCCACATTCGCTAATGTGGAAGCTTAAATTGTAGTGTTAAAAAGCCACCAGTGTGTTGTTAACAATGTCTGAGACTACTGCCTGGATAAATGCTGCAATCTTAGATGCACCAGTAATTCAACCAAACAGTCTTACCTGATTTTCCACTCAATAAAGTTTAAAAATGTTGAACTTGGGCTCCCGAGTGGTGCAACCGTCTAAGCGTTAGCCCCATCATCAGGAGATCGCGAGTTCGATCCCTGGTCCCTGGTGATGCTACAGCCATCCGTAGCCGGGAGTCCAAGAGAGCACAATTGGCCTCGCTCTCTTTGGGTGGGTAGGATGGCCCCTCCTTCTCCCCCCATCACCCAACGCGATGCTAGTCAGCGCAGGCGTCTGTTAGATCTGGCGGTTGGCGCTTTCCTCCGAGCGCGTTCGGCTGTCCAATGACGTTGCGTGAGCGGCAGTTCGAAAAGAAGCGGTGGCTGGTTTCACAGGTCTCGGAGGAAGCCTGTGTTAGCCTTCACCCTCCTAGCGTTGATAGCATCGTGTGATTGGGGGAGTCCTAACTAGTGGGTGGAATTGGAGACGATTACATTGGGGAGAAAATCGGGTAAAAAAAAAATAAATGTTCAACTTTAGCTGAAAAGTTCCACTCCTCATGTGTTACTTTTAACAAGGTAACCAATCAAAACAGAGGGCGGGTAAAACTGAACCGGAGAACCAACAGGGGCTGCACAATAGGACAGATTTACTCACATTTGTATTAAAAATGCTCAGCGCTTATTTTAGAATGGAGTTTGTATTTTCATAATCTGCAGTAACCGAATTGTTTAAATGAACACCATATTTTGACTGACTGTTTTGCAGGCACATTGCTCAAACACACGCAGATTGAGATAAAAAGTAGGAAAATCTGTGCAGAGCTATAGGCCAGTTCTGAGTCCCAAAACAGTCAATAATGTTTTTATAATAATGTTTGATCAATCGTTATATCTGCCTCTCCATGTGCGTTCCACTGCTAAATCTTATTGATTGTGGGTGTGACACAATCAGTTATCGCACCACGTAAATCTGATTGGTTCAGCTCATTTGCCTAAAGTTTGTCCAGAAGGAGAAAGCAGTGGTTTAATGTGTCAATTGGATGTATATATTATCGTCTCTAGCCTGGTTATAGGACTGTATCACAGCTTCTGCTTGATGTAAATTAGCAACAAAAAAGGGCAAATTATATTGCATGACGTCACGTCACATATAATCTGCTTAAAATTTCAGCACCCTCAACTTAAAAAACCTTCCTGTGTGCCTAAATGCTGTTTAAAACGCAGTATTTCCAACAGGATACAGCACAGACGTCCGTCACAACACACTGCGTTTACTGAGCAGTGGTAAACAGAGTCTTACAAAGTTCAAATGTTTTCAATTTTCGCGCGTCAAACTATACATATAAAAACTACACATATAATGTTATAAGCCTATTGTTTTATAAAAATAAAACACTGACTGGTCTTATTATGAACACAGGTGAGTTTAAAATGTACAATAGATTTCTCATATTTTCTCTTCTTTATTTCATAGTTTTTAAAAAAATTCATGAAAAACTGGTCTAATTATTTTAAGAGAGAAACTGAACCTTCGTTTTTTTATAAGCCACAATGACTAAAATCAGAGAAGTCCATTTAAGAAATACAATACTGTGCAAAAGTCAGAAACCACTCTTTCATTAGTTTAATTTCCAGTCAAAATGGCCTTTCATTATGAACAGTTACTGAACAGTTAATCATTTAATTCATCATTTTTTTGAATCAGAAAAAATCTGAAACCATACAACAGAAAACTTTACCTTTATTACAGCCTCCAGACTTGGTTTCAGTTTTTCAAAGAACATTTTCCACACCTACAAAGTTCAGTCTCAGAAGTTGGTTGCATTTTCTGTTTCTCACAATCCAAACAATCCCAATATCACATTTAGACTCATCAGTCATAAAACTTTATCTCAGATATCCAGTTTTGGTGTTCTAGTACAAATTTCTTCACAGCTGCACATCCTGTCAGACTCATAGTGTTGAGTTGTCTTCTCACAGTAGAAAGATGGACAGAAACACATCTGAAGCAAATTGGAGCTTAATTTTCTCCTCTCTCTCAAAGACAAAAGCTTTAAGCACTGTTCATCTGATGGTGACAGTTTTGGTGGCTACCAGGTCTTGCCAATTTTTTCTATATGTTTTAATCATGTTTTGGAAACTACAGTTTTTTTTAATTTATTTTCCTTTGACTTTCCCAGTTTTACCCAAGATGATTATCTTGTATATAATGTCCTCAGAAATACTTCCTGAATAATGAATACATTGAATGTCCATTTTGACTGGAAATTAAATCAATGAAAGGTGGTCTCTGACTTTTTTTGCACTGCTTCATGTTAATTTAGTCTAAGGTGGGCTTATTCAAGGCTTCTCCCCTAACCGACTAAACGTTTGCAATTGTTTGTCTGACCATTTTCCTACAGAGCAGTGGTCATGTTTGGCCCCTGGACAGGGCTGATAACTCTGTGGATGACCCTTATGAAGGCTGCAGGGACGCCATGAATGAATTAGTGATCTCAAAATACATTGAAGATGAAAAAAAGAACACTCCTGGTTTTGCAGCTGCCTGGAAAACTGCACTTAATAAATGCGCCAAACATGGACTCAGCATAAACCAGTCTGCTGCTATATACATGTATACAGTGGAACCTCTGTGCAGGGAAGATTGCTCATATATGGAATTTAACAATGCTACTCGTAACGGATCAGCAGCCTATCAGTCAGGTGACTTTCAGTTTTACACACTGCATTTCTTTCTGACTGATGCTATTCAACAACTCAGATGTTCTCAATAAAACAATTCGATTTGGGTCTTTCACTTCCAGCTCTTTCAACCAGCGTTTAACTGACTTTGGTAACAAGTCCTGTTTTCAAATTAAAACATGTTTTGGAGCTGCAATAGAAAATTTCTCAGCATACAAAATTGAGAAGGAGGTTTAATTCCTCCATATGAGACCTTTCTCGTGACTGACGTTAAAAAAAGAGACAAAGTGAAAGATCTGTGGTGTAAGGTGGTCTATGAACTCAAAAGTGCTGGTAAGAAGAATAATTTTCAGTGCATAAAAGTTAAGAGTGGATCATCAGCAGTAGTGCCATCTTTATTTGTTCTGCTGTTTACTGTTCTGTTGGTTACTTAAGAAACATCAGTAAACAGCTCATGCAGATGTAGCACACAGCCCTCAGAGAGAAAAGTTTACAGTATATAAATCTCCTGTTCATACAGAGGTTCTGATTATTTATTACTATTTGATTTTAAGGAAGACTCTGTTTATAAGGACTATAAGGAAGCTCTGTTTTTATCAAACGTTTTCACCAAAACTGATTTCTGAACCTCTTCATTAATTATCATGTGGAAAATTCTTTTTCCAAAAGTTTACTCAGTCAACTCACGATACACACAGATTTCAAATCTGCTAAATGCTTTTTGCATAACAGGTAACACAAGTTTCATTATAAAGCAGTTAACCACATGCTGTCATCCAGTAAGTCTTATCATTAAATATACAAAATTCAAGTCAGCACAAATTAGCGTCAGACCACTACAGTACAGAACTGACATCGGGGTGGTTAACACAGGTAGTGCTGCGTTACTAAAACAGGATTTTGTACCGAGAGTATTAGATATTATTAAATTCATTTAATAATTAAAATGTTCAAAAACTCTGAAGCCATTTGAATGAACACTTTTGTCAAACCATGCATTTCTGTGATGTTTGTTTATTAGGCTAAATGCTACCTGGTCACCAGCATCACACAGTTGGCATCTTTGCCCATCAGACTCTTTGGAGATGAGCACGGCTGTCAAGTTTGAGGTGACAATCAGTTTTAACTCCAGGTGCCATCCAGTCAGTTTCTTACTATTTAGATTGCTAGCTAGCTAAAACAGCCAGCTAGCCAACTGGAATTGGAGTTGACTAAATTGGGGAAAAATCAAAAAATCAAAAAAAAAAAAATTGCAACAAAGGCTGCTGATACAGTGTTATCTGCCATATAATTATATTTGCAGTGTTCACATACGTGGCATAAAGTTAAAACTGCATAAAATGGCTGGCTCAAAGCCAGTTAATCCATTTTACAATGTGTAGAGGGGTCATTACAAAGGTCTTAACTTTTATATGCTGATACTTGCAGATATCTTGCTTAAATTAGTGTGGTAGCTTACTGCATTGCTTTTTTTCTCTCTTTTTTTTCTTTTTATAGTGTGTGAAGCCATTTAAAATATCACAGAATGACATATTGCCCATAGGGGGCCCATTGTTAACTGGAAAACTAACAGGTTGGCACATCATCCACTGAACTCGCACAATATCATCTAGAGCTGTAGTTCTCTCTTTTATTTACCATAATCTCAATGTTCAGGACCAACATTGTTCATGCAAAGATTGTAAATGACATTCTTAATAGCACTGATAATGTTTCTTTAACTGTTTGAAAGAAAAGAACATTAAGAATGTGATGCTTTCTTGAACAACTAACACTGCCAGACTCTTAGGGAACTGTTGATTCAAATTCATATTATTTACCAATTTAAAGTTTCAGTATTTTATGTGTGGTTTGTTTAAGCATTCTAACATTTAAGACTGTGCTGTTGAGTTTAAGAAATTAAACTTCAACATGTAATGGATTTTTCCAATGTTTTTCCCATTTTTAAGCTTTCAAAAGCAGGTAGAGCTGCTGTAAACAGTATTAAATCCACTGAAGGATCCGCTTTATTTGACTCTACACAAGATCCTGTGTAAATGAAGACACGTGTGTTAGTGCCAGTGGTGGACGAAGTACACAAACCATGTACTTGAGTTAAAGTACAGATACCCAAGGTAAAATTTTACTCCAGTAAAAGTAGAAGTCCTCCCCTTAGACCTCCACTTGAGTAAAAGTACAAAAGTATTTGCCTTCAAATGTACTTAAGTATCGAAAGTAAAAGTACTAAGAGGTTAATTTTGGCTCTAATGTCCTGTTATCATTTTTGTAACAAGACTTTTGCTTCATTAACTCGTTTAAGGTGAAAATACTCCAGTGTCACTCTTGAAAACTCTTGTGATCTTTTAATAGAATGTCATTAATTATTCTGACGCTGATGTCTATTTAAAATATCAAAAGCACAAAACACTGAAGGCAAACAATTTCCATTAGGTAGAACCAAGTGGTTACAAGTTTAAGTTTAATAAAAACCTGCTTTAAAAAAGTGAGAGTTTTGCAAAAGTGTTTGTATAAATTCAGAAAAAAGAAACATACCAGTCACAACTGCATATGTGTATGTATTTCTATATTGTGGTCTATTTACACAAAGTTGGTTAGAGTCAGGAGTTTCTTCCATCATTTATGTTGGAATAGACACTCCCAAACTGCACTGATGTTGAACCGTATACTTGAACTGGGTCGGTATGTCCAACCAAGGTCAAAACAAGCTCAAAACAAAGTGTGCACTGTACCCTGATTGGTGTTCTTGCTTCACGCTTCTTTTGTTTTGACATGTTATGTTTTTATGCACACATAAGCCAAAAGGAACGACAGATTTCGCATAATGTAGTGGAGTAAAAAGTAAGATATTTGACTTGTAAAAAGTCACCCAAAATGGAAATACTTCAGCCAAGAAGGTAAGCTAACTGGCAAACAAGGAGGGCAGCATTCAAAGGTGCCAGAGAACATTAAAGAAGGAGAGACACAAGCGTCTGTGTACCTTCTGTTCATTTGATTTTCATTTTAAAAACAAGTATTATAAAACGGCAAATGGGTCGATTCTCGTTTCTGGTTCTGTTATTGTCAGTGGAAAAATCAAGAAATAGCTTCATTTTACAATTTCACTAGTCATAGAACCAGAAACTAGTCATAAAACCAGAAAATAACAAACAGCAATGGAATAAAGAGTCGAATTCTAATGATCCAAATTTAGAATTTCCCATAATAAGCGGAAATAAATGTGTAGAGCAATGTATGGAAGCTCTGAAACCACAGAAATCAGGCCTGTGGTTCTGGTGCGTTTGGTCGGCTATATTACTTTTTGTATAAGCGTTTGTATATTTGACCTGTACAAACTATATGAGAAAGGAACGATACAGGCATCTTCTAATATAGAGCCACATTATTAGAAGAACACTTTGAACACAGGACAGCGCACATGGCGGGAGTCGTGTCGCATGTCAGCGCAGTTTTTTGCTAATAGAACAAAGTCAATAAACACATAAAAAACATTAAACCGGCTCCCATAATACCAGATCTAGGCTGACCTTCTCAATATTCATGCTCATTCTTTCCTGTCCTCATCATTTTTTAACCACAACAGCCTGATTTCTGAGCTCCTGCGACCATAGGTGCACGACCATGGGATTTTTATCAGTAAAATCAACCCCTTATTCCATTGCTGTTTGTTTGTTATTTGAATTTTTGATTTGATCATTTTTGATTTTGATAACTTCTTGTTTTTCGACTGACAATAACAGAATCAAGAGCAAGAATTGACCCATTTGCCGTTTTTCAATACTGGATTTTGAAATGAAAATCAAATGAACAGAAGATACACAGACCCACAAGCAGATTTGTTCACAGACATTTTCACACTACCCTGTCACAAAAAAATGTACTATACTTTTTTGTTAACCGAAGTAAAAACAATGTAAATGTACCAAAACAAAGGTACAACAATAGTCTTAAGGTCTAGTTATCTTACACAAGGTTAAACTACAGTCACATTCTCAAGGAATGCACATTTGTACCTTTTCATAACCCAGCAAAATGAAATGAAAGGACTGAGTCAAGACAGGGTGTATAGAGTCACTGTAATTTAAACAATATGAGGTCACTGTACCTTAAACAATATTAAAAAAATATACTTGCAATCAAGTATGCTACAATTAAGTTCCCTAACTAAAGTACTAAAGATGTACCCTTGCAGATACCACCACAGCGGTGTGAGGGATACCACTCAGGTGACAGGACTCTAGATTTCAGCTTACCTGCAGGTACATAATAACAGGTCTTCTTGATTCAGCCACCACAGCCAAAGTCAATCAGTTTGACCTGCAACTTGTCCATACTGATCAGTATATCATCGGGTTTGATGTTCTGGTGCACCTCACTTGTGTCACTGCCACAGTGCCTCCACTACCTGGAGCATTGTGACACGAGCTGTCTCTTCAGTGGCGGAACCTTCACAGTAGTCAAAAAGGCTTGAATCTATGCAAGGCTCAGGGCGCTCCAAGGTTATGATGTAGTGGTTGAGATTGTCAAACCACTGAATGAGCTGTATTATGTTGTTACAGATGGACAGCTGGCTCATCAATTGCAGCAGAGCCTCTTCCATAGGCACGGCCTTGGACTCATCAGGCTTCAGGAATGTACATAGTTTAATGGTGAGGAATTACCGTTGTCTCCCATTTTTGCGAGAGAACAAAAACAAGGTGAAACAATGATGTTTCAGTTTTATATGCTTGTGTCCATAAAAGGTGCTGACCATGAACCATTTTTTTGTTTCGCCCCAGGCTAAAAACTGATGAAGGAGTGACCTTAATCATAAGTTAACACAGTGCAAGAGTCAGCCTAAGAAAAAAAATTAGTTGCACAGGAATGTGTGGAATGACCTGTTGGTGCAAAGCACTTCTCCAAACTTTTGCAAATTTGTTGTGTTCTCCTCAGTGACCTGATCAGAAAAGAAAAAAAAAACATTCTGAGGTGAGAAGGCTGTGACATCATACTTTTCTTTCATGACACAATTAGGGACTTCATTAGGGACACCCGTTACCATGGCACTGTTTAAAATTGCAGCTTGAAATCTAAGATGCATTCCTAGTAGTTCCCTGCAAGTGTGCTGCACAGGGTATTCCGACATTTTAAGGTGATTCCAAAGCACACTAGGTGTAAGTGTTTCGTTGGAAGGGAATGTCAAACTGCGTACGGAATAGAGAACAATGGCTTATCACTTTGAAGGAAGTTGCAGGAAGGTTTACCCATCAGTCACTGCATGTTTCTTGAAGAATGGTCTTTAAGAAAGATTTTTCAGGACAAATGAAGGTATTTATCAACTACAGTTCCACTTACTGATATCCAGCGCTCAATTGTGTAGGAATATAAATGGTATTGCTTAGGGACCTTGTGGAATGAAATGCAGCTCTAGACTGTATTTAAACTATATTTCCAAAAGAAAAGATCTAAAAAAAAAAAACTAAATTTAATGATGCAGTGACAACCATCTTTATCTCTTACATCTTGTTTTTAAATAATGAGAAAAAAAAATTGTGCATGTCTGTGTAAATAATGTTCCTTGTTCTGTTACTCAGTCTCACTTTCCTCTGTAATTTCTATTTTATAACAGTAGGTGTCGCACTGCACAGTTAAAAACACAGATCCTAACACTGCCTGCTGATAATCATAGTGCAAAACACTGACTGTAAACTGTAAGTAACAATATGGACCAAAAATTAAATCAGTAGCCTTTGTAATCTTTTCCTGGTCCTCATCCCCTGTAGATTTCTTTTTTTCAAACAGAAAAGGTGACACTTTATTTGGAGTGGTCCTTTATAGAGACATAAAACATATGAGGTTTATCATTAGGTTTTGGGTTGAGGTTAAGGTTAGGGTTAGGATTAGGACCAGGGTTAGGGTTGGGTTTTGGGTAATGGAAGTAACATATTAACAATACATCTACTTAATGTAAGTAATGTATAAGTGATGTGTACAGTATTTCTGTAAGATATTTACTTCAATGTGTTCAGATAAAAAGTTACACCAAATAAAAAGTTATCACAAACAAATCTTGGCTGGTGAATGCTGACGCAGTTTGATGTTGTAGACTGTCCAATATTACTGATGTGCACAGGCACTTGAACACTCAGTTAACTGTTCAAGGTGCCAGTATTGGAAATCAATGAAATTTGGGTATTTATTTACTATTTGGTTTCATCATGTGAAGAAGCTTGAGAAAAACATACAGTCAACAATTCAGGGAAACGGTTATGTTACTTTGACCAGAACTGTAAAAATGAACACCTTGCTTGTATTTGCAAGTAAGTAAGTAAGTCCATCCATCCATCCATCATCTAAACCGCTTATCCTTCTGGGTCGCGGTGGGGTGCTGGAGCCTATCCCAGCTGTCATCGGGCGGAAGGCAGGATACACCCTGGACAGGTCGCCAGTCCATCGCAGGGCAGACAAACAGACATATACATCCACGCACACCTAGGGGCAATTTAGCATGTCCAATTGGCCTGACTGCATGTTTTTGGACTGTGGGAGGAAACCCACGCAGACACGGGGAGAACAGGCAAACTCCACACAGAAACGGCCGGGAATCAAACCCAGGCCCTTCTTGCTGTGAGGCGACAGCGCTACCCACTGCGCCACCGTACTGCCCAGTAATAAGTCATGTTTGTTATATTCTGAAATATGATGGCCTGTTGCCAATGAATGTGACTGATATCCCTAAATAGTCTTTGCTGATGTCTGGAAACAGTTAAAATAGTTTTCTCTGACAACCAAGCTAACATCATGTAGGCTGTGTGGGTTTTACGTGGACATGGGCTGTTAGTGGGTTTTAGATTGTATGCGTGTCCCAGCTGGGCATGGGTTGCAGAATGGCTACAGTCAAGGGCTCCTAGTTAAGCTGCCCATTACTGCCTGCATGCAGGTACTGCATGTGTCCTATTTGAGATATATCATATTTACATGTGTTTTTATATATTGTTTTTTCCAAATAATAATAGCTTAAAACATATTCTTAGTAGTTGACTTGTAATAATATGTTTCATTTATTTTCATAAATATAGAAATATATACAAATATTGAATGTTTCAACAAAGTATAACAAAGTATATAATATAAACAGCATTTAAATATGTCTATGTGGTACATAGTTTTCTGCCTCAGCATACATGCAAAAATGGTAGAACATAACATGTAGTATTCTGTATAATTTGCAGTTTAGCAGATGGCTAACAGGCTAACTAGCTCCTCCAATTATATTCAGATTTGAGCATTAAGTATTTGCTAAATGATTAACTGAAAATTAAAATTTTAAAATCTACAATTGGCATTAATAGCAGTGTGAATAAGTGAATGTAAACTATTGTTAACTAGGAGCTAACATGGAATTGCAACTCCCATAAGGTTTCTAGTGGTATCTGCAGTACGCTATACGCTACCATATAATTATATCTGCAGCTTTTACATGCTTACATGACAAGAAGTTAAAAATGGCATCAAATGGCTGCCTCTAAGCTATTTAATCCACTTTGAAAATGTGTAGCTTTAAAAAGATCTTAAATTGTTAACACTCAGATATAGTGCTGTGAAAAAGTATCTGCCCCGTTCACAATTTCTTCTATTTTTGCATATTTGTCACACAGATCATCAAACTACTTTTAATATTACACACAAATAAGCCAAGCAAACACAAAATGCTGTTTTCAATTGATGATTTTCAAGGAAAAATGCTATTCAGCCCTTCCTGGCCCTATGTGAAAAAGTATTGCCCTCTTAGATACTAAGCTAACCAGTTAACCAAATTCAATTGATTATTTGTTCAATGTCACTAGTCACACACAGGCATGATTACTGCCAGACCTGTTGAATCTAAACATCACTTAAATAGAACCTGTCTGGCAATGTAAGCAGGCTAGAAGGTCTCAAAAACCAGCACATATGTCACGTTCTAAACAGATTGAAATACAGATGCAAAACAAAGTCATTGAAGTCTACCAGTCTGGAAAGAGTTACAAAGCCATTGTTAAGGATCTGGGATTCCAGCAAACCAAACCTGGGGCTGCTTTGCTTCTGCAGCACTTGGACGACTTGTCATAATTGATGGAACCATGTTTTCTGCTCTCTATCAGAAAATCATGAAGCAAAAGGCCTGCCTGTCAGTTTGTAACCTAAAGCTCAAGTTTATGATCATGCAAAGCACACAAGCAAATCCACTTCCCAATGGCTCAAAGAAAGAAAATTGAGGAATTGGAATGGCTGTGTTAAAGTCCTGACTTGTATCCCATCTCAAGACCTTAAACCAGGTCAAACTGGAGACTTTCCGGGTGAAAGTGCTGCTGAGATTAGCGTTTACCCTCATCTAGTAGTCCGAATTCAGTCCTTGAAGGCCTTGCTAATTAGCTGATGAGCTAAATCAAGTGTGTTTAACGAGGCAATGTGCTGACGTCTGCAGTGTTTTTACCCACCAGGACTGAAGCTTGACACATGTGCCTTAAATGGTCAGTTCATGTTTAAAAAACCCTCCATTGTTAATTGCAATTGTCACTGCCAAGGGTGCCACAACCAGTTATTAGGTATATGGTGGCAGTTACTTTTTCACATAGGTTATATAGGTGTTGAATAAATCTTTGTCAATAAATGAAATAGTGTGGTGACTTACTGCGTTGCTCTTTGAAGTTGATTTTAATAGCTTTTCTTTCTCTTTTTTTCATTGAACTGTGCATACTGTGAAGCTATATTAATTTTGTACAACACAACATGTTTTGTATGGTTTCAAATTGTATATAATGAAAGAATTAATATTTATTAAATATTTAATTAATATTAAATATTTATTAAAATATTTATTCAAATACAAATATTTATTAAAATAAAAATAATGTTTTCATTTAATTTATAGGTTGCTAAATTATGAGAATATCAGGATGAAAACACCACAAGGTTCATTTTATAGCTTCTTGCACTAATAAGACTACATGCACAGATTTGGCATTCTAAGTTTGCTTATGTTGTGATACAAAAGTGGTGCCTATTGACAGTTATACATTGTAACTGGAAAAGTTGGAGCTATTGAATATATTTCAGAAATTAGTCTGTGGTAACTGTATGTAATACATGTAATAACCCACTTGGGGCCCTGGTCTACTTCTTATCCTGCTCATAAGGGCCCTACTTGAAGCCCACCATGGCTCTATCATTAACCCATGTAAGAGGACATTGTAAGAGGCTCATGTGGGGCCAGTAGGTGATTTTTCACATGGGCCCCACTCACAGCCCAGCTTTGCCCAGTTATTGGCACCTCATGGGCTAAGACACACTTATGGAGCTGATGGACAAATCTTTCTGGGCCTCAACTGGGTGGCTCAAAGTGGACCCAACTGCCAGCCCATTGTTAATGCATGTAGGGCCCACATGGACATGTTGGCTGGGTAGCATACTCTCAGTTACATTTTGAGAGTGTGCAAGTAAGCAAGGTGTCTAGAGCAGAAGGGAACATATTCAGATCATACCAAGCATTAAGAACAGGAAAAACTCTGCCTCAAAGTTCAATGTGTTGTACATTACAGAGTGGTTATCTGAGTTACCATAGCCCGTCTGTCAGCTGTAACCATTCTCGCCATTCTCTGTTGACTCCTCTCATCAAGAAGGTGTTTCCATCTGCAGAACTACTGCTCAATGGATGTTTTTCATTACTGTACCACTGTAAACTCTACTGTTTTGAGTAAACTCTACATACTGTTGTGTGTGAAAATCCCAAAAGATCAACAGTTACAGAAATACTCAAACCAGTCTGTCTGGCACCAACAATCATGCCATAATCAAAATCACTGAGATCTTCCCCACCTGCCCCCTGGCTGACAGGTGTCCTGCGCAGCAAACAGCAAGAACTAAGGAAGGCTGAGAGAAGGTGGAGGAAATCACAGCTCAACTCGGATCTTCACTCCTACCAATCTCTCCTTTCCAAGTTCTCATGCGAAGTTACTGCTGCAAAGTCATCTTTCTACAGAGGGAAACTGGAAGCATCAGCATCTGATCCACCTGAGGATTTTGTCACCTTCTTTGAGGAGAAGGTTGATAGAATCCGCCAGTCTTTCCCCTCTGTCCCACCTCCTTCCACTAGACCTCCTCCTCTTGTTCTCATCCCTTAAACTGTTTTTCTTCTCTTTCCACAGATGATGTCCTACCACTGATCAAATCGAGTAACCCAACCACCTGCCCACTGGATCCCATCCCATCTGCATTGTTCCAGTCAATCTCCAAGGATCTACTGCCCTTCATCACTTTTCTGATTAACAAGTCCTTGTCATCAGGTGAAGTTCCATCAACTTGCAAGAGTACTTCCCATCCTGAAGAAGCCCTTGCTTGACAGCTCTGATATCTACAGACCGGTATCACTCCTTTCTTTCCATTAAAAAAATCTTGAACATGCAGTCTATAATCAACTGTCTCTCTTTCTCACACAGAACCAGCTCCAGGATCCCAACCAGTCTAGCTTCAAACCGGCGCACTCAACAGAAACTGCTCTTATAGCAGTGACTGAGAAGCTCCAATCAGCATGATCAGCCAAACTGTCAACTGTCCTGATTCTTCTTGACCTCTCAGCAGCTTTTGACATGGTCAACCATACAATCCTTCTGGACATCCTCACCAACCTTGGAATCACTGGCTCTGCGTGGAAGTGGTTCAAGTCCTATCTGGAGGATCGCTCTTATCAGGTAACATGAAGAGGGTCTACATCCTCTCCATGCAGGCTCTCCACTGGTGTCCCACAAGGCTCGGTGCTGGGTCCTCTTCTCTTGGTGATGTAATATCCTCTCATGGCTTCTCTTATCACTGTTATGCTGATGACACTCAACTAATGCTTTCTTTCTCACCCTCTGACACACAGGTTTCCAGTCGCATCTCGGCATGTCTGTCTGACATCTCTTCATGGATGGCAGCTCACCACCTGAAGCTTAATCCAAGCAAGACTGAGCTGCTATTCATCCCTGCAACTACAGGTCCTCATCATGATCTTGCCATCTCATTCGAGAACTCTCTGATTGTTCCGTCTGTAGAGGCAAGAAGTCTTGATGTGATTCTGGATGGCCAGTTATCGTTCTCAACTCATATCGCGAACCTAACTCGGTCATGCAGATTTCTCCGATACAACATCCAGAGGATCCGACCCTTTCTCACTCGAGAGGCCACCCAGGTGCTAGTTCAGTCTCTTGTCATCTCAAGGCTTGACTACTGCAACTTGCTCTTGGCTGGTCTTCCCATGCAGGCCATCAAGCCTCTGCAACTCTTCTTTGCCCCAGAGAACACAACATACATTATTTCCATGAACATTCTGAGAGGTTGACGCAGACCACAATTCACATTTCCACTGTAAATCAGTCTATTTCAGATTATCTTGAGCCCAGAGAAGTTGTCAGCATGTATAGACATTGTTGACATGACTTCCAGTGTGCATAATATATCATAACTGGCACTTGTTGATGTAGTGACAAACAGCGTTTACTGACAACAGTTTGTCAAATAATTCCTGAACCTATGTGGTGATATCCATCATAGAAGCATGTCAGCTTTTAATGCAGTGCTCTCTGCAGGGTTGAAGGTAACAAGCTTTCAGGTGTGATTTTTGGCCTTGCGTTTTATGTACAGAGATTTGTCCAGATTCCCTGAATCTTTTGATAATATTATGCTCTGTAGAGGGTGAGATATCTAAAATCCTCAACCACTCATTGAGGAGTGTTTTCTTAAATGGTTGGACTAAATGCTGATACATTTTTGTGAGCCTTGACCCATCTTTGCTTATGAAGGACTGGCCTTTCCTGGATGCTCCTTTTACACTCACGCATGATAATATTACCTGAACATTTAACAACATTTTTAGCCTTGAATTGCTCCTGTACCAACTTTTTTGGAAAGTGTTACAGGGACCAATTATAGAATAAGTGTATATTTACGAAAAGTAATAAAGTTGCTAAGACAAAACATTAAATACCTTGTCTTTGTACTGTTTATGTTTAAATACAGGTCAAAGTGGATTTGCAAATCACTGCTTCTTGTTTTTATTTGCATTTCACATACTGTCCCAACTTTTTTGGAATTGGATTTGTAGGATCAGCTACCATTTATCCAAGTACTTTTGGTTTTGATGATGAAAAAGCAAGGAAAAGAATAAAACAGTACTAGAAAATCCATTCTCTATCTTGTAGACTCACTGACTGAATGTGTGTGTTACTGAGAAAGTCCACAAGGTCATTGGGCTGCCTCTGATTCTGCCATTAGTGAATTCAACTACAACCCCATGGGGTTGTACTTTAAAGCTGCACCATGTAAGTTTTGGAGATTTGGAGACATCTTGGGTGGAAATGTGTAAACGCAACATGCAGAGGAACATTTTGTATATGTCAGCTCTGCTTTGGACCCCTTCCCTGCGTGGATGAACCTGATGATTGTGAGGAGATTGTAAGAATATTCAAAGAGAACTGGTGGTGAAGGACGTGTCTTTCAAGGATGTAAGTGAATTATCTACTACTGTCATGATATCTTCATCAGGGTAATGTTGATTTTGCATTTCAGACCTAAAAATCCTAATAAACCCAGACCTTCTTTTTGAGTTTGTGTGTGCAACATTAATACGTAAAGATGTGTGATGTTGTCCTAAAACCTCCTAAGAAATCTGACCTGACACTTCTCACTTTAAAGTTATTGTTTCAGGCTTTATACGGTGACTCACCACTTTGTTATTTCTGTTTTGAGACATGATTTTCTAATAACTCAAGCATTAAACAATATAATGGTACAGTATTTACTAGGGTGGCACAGACACAGGACGACATTGGCACCGATGCGGGGGCCAATACTTATCACCAATACCACAAAGCAAGCTCTGATGCACATGCATCAGAGCACATGCTGAGTGATGCGAGCATGAGCAGACAGAACTTAACACGTTGGTGGTGTGAGTTGACAAGCAGCAGCAGATTTCACATGCTCATGTGAAATCTGTGACATAGAGGTCCCAAGTTATGACAGTTGAGTCTCGATTCAAGTCCTGAGTCAGTGAAGGTGAGTCTCAAGTCAAGTTCCAAGTCAATAGTCCTAATCTTCAAGTCTTAAACAAGTCAGTATGAATTCTTCAGCTAATTTAATGCCATAACACCTAATAATGGTAACAGTACTATAGCTTTTTAATGACAGCACGTTAGCAGTGTATGGCTGTATGTTAATTTTTTATTAATATTTTTACCCTTCATACTAAAATAAAAAATCATTGATACACAGATAACTATGACAGTTATATTGTATGTAAAAAGATTAGTGCACTACACATGGAAGGAATTTTAAAACTACTACTGAACTTTTTTTATATATATATTTTTGGAAACAAGGATTAAAATAAAACCTGGCTCAGCACTAAAACTAGCTCAGCTAACTAAAAACAACCACTAGTTTGAATTGAATTTAGATGGCAACAGAAACCAAAATGACAGAGCTGAAAAAAGTGTACAGAAAAGACAGCAAAATTATGGTAAAAGTTCAAAAGCTGAAGTTGACTTTTTTCTCCAGCAGCTTCTCGTTTGAATTTTCCGTTCCACCTTAAATGGTGCAGCAGTTCCTTTCTGATGCCTGCTGCACCATTTAAGGTGGAACAGCAAATAGTAATCTAATATGAAGCTGACGGATAAAAAGTAAACTTCAGCCTTGTGGTGTGACACCCGTATATTGTGGGAAGGCAGTGGTAGTGAGTGACACAGAGGTCACATTCTCTTGGTTGCTCTTCAATGTGACTCAGACAAGAAAACACACAATTCAAATAAGGGAAACGTGAATTGACCTTCATAAGTCAGAGAATGGCCATAAAATATCTCTACTTACCTGAAAATGCCCACATCTACAGTACAGCAATAATTAAAAAGTTCCAATCAACTGGACCTGTGACAAACTTGCCTGGACGAAGACCCAAGTTTATTTTGCCCTCACACACAGTGAGGAGGATGGTAAGAGAGGCAAAATTCACTGTTGGAGAGCTATAGAAAAAAGAGTCAAGAGATTTTTCCCTTGTGTTCAATAGAGTGATGTACGTTTATCATCATATCAGGTAAAACCATGTGAATGAGTTCAAGTGAGTCTCCACTTTGGGTAATAAAAGCAAACCTGAGACTAAAGCCACATTGTTCTTCTGTGAACCAGTGTGGAGATCAAGAGTGTAAGTAGGTCGTATGCAGTATATACAATGCATGCACAGACTAAAATACAGCCTATTAATAACCTAAAGCACTATGTTGAATATTGATAAAGGAAATTCAAAGATAAAAGGAACCTGTATTGTTTTACTTTATGTTTCATTGTTTTAAAGCAGTAAGGAACTAGAAACATGTACAAAATATACCTTCGCAACATCTTTCTCTTATATGGTACAACAGACAAAAGCTGCTGTGCCACGCCGTTTGGCAAATGAGACTGAATATGATAAAGGGCATGTTGGCTAAATGGTAGCTAATAGAGGCTAAATGTAATCTTCTAGTGTATTATGTGTATATATGTTGGTGACACAGTATATTGTAAATCTTAAATAAAACAGGCCGTCAAAATCTACCTAGATGTAATGTCAGATGTAGGCTGACTATGTTTTATCAGCAGTGAGTAATCAGCTAATAGTTTTGTTAGCAGCTAATTAGCAAGTCTGATATCTAAATTTGCTCTGTTTCATGCCATATTTTTTAACATCTTTGAAGATGTTACAGTAGAAGACTAAGTGCTTTATTGGCAAAGGAAGGTTGAACAAAGTATCAAAGGCAATAACTGTGGCACATGTATTTTGTCAAAAATAATTACAACCCCATTTCCAAAAATTTGGGACGCTGTGCAAAATGTAAATGAAAACAAAATGCAATGATGTACAAATCATTTAAACCCTATATTTATTTATTTATAAATTAGTACAAAGACAACAAATCAAATGTTGAAACTGAGAAATTTTATTGATTTTTTGAAAAATATACACCCATTTTGAATGTAATGGCAGCAACACGTTCCAAAAAAGTTGGGACAGGGCAACAAAAGACTAGTAAAATTGTGTAATGCTAAAAAAAACACCTGAAGTTTAATTGGCAACAGGTAAGTAACATCACTGGGTAGAAAAAGAGAGAGGAAAAAGAGTATACCAGAGAGGCTGAGTCTTTCAGAAGTTAAGATGAGTAAGGGTTCATGAATCTAAATTTGAAATTTTTTTGGAAATCATGGACACTGCATCCGCCGAGCTTAATACTATCAGGCTTGTTATCAGCACACAGTTGAAAAGTCAGCTTCCATGATGGTATGTGGGTGCATTTGTGCACATGGCATGGGTGACTGGCACATCTGTGAAGGCACCATTAATGCTGAATGATAGATACATGTTTTGACGTCTTTTTCACAACGACGTCTTCCTTGATTATTTTGGCAACACAATGTCAGACCTCGTTCTGCATGTATTACAGCAGCATGGCTCTGTAGTAAAAGAGTACGGGTGCTAAACTGACCTGCCTGCACTCCAGACCTGTCACCCACTGAAAACATAAGGCACTTTATGAAACAAGAAATATGACAAGAGACCCTGAATAGTTTAGCAGCTGAAATCATACATCAAGTAAGAAAGGGAAAACATTTCACTTTCAAAGCTACAGCAATTGGTCTCCTCAGTTCCCAAACACTTAAAGAGTGTTGTTAAAAAAGAGGTGATGCAGCACAGTGGTAAACATGCCCCTCTCCCAACTATTTTGGAACGTGTTGCTACCATAGAATTCAAAATTTTCAAAAAACAATACAATTTCTCAGTTTTAGCATTTGATATGTTGTCTTTGTACTATTTTAAATAAATATAGGGTTTAAATGATTTTCACATCATTGCATTTTCTTTTCATTTACAAACATTTTTGGAAATGGGGTTGTATTTCTTGATGAGCATTTTTTTTCTCAGAATAAATTTATTTCAATTAAAGGTTGGATTTTTTCAATTTTTTAATGTGAGATTAAGCTAATTCAACAAAACTGCTGTTAAATATGGTTCTTTTTACTAATTATTTGTAGTAAATAAACAAAACATGGGTTAGTTTTAATCATATATATATATATATATATATATATATATATATATAATATATATATATATATATATATATATATGCTGGTGCATGTATAAGAATATATAAGAGGTTAACATAACTGGTGCAGATAAAGAGTGTGTGATAATAAACACCCAGAAAATGTGCAACATGCCCTGTGTTGTTGATTCATCCTGTGAAAGCTGCTGCACCACCACAACACCACAAACAGAGTGAATAAAGTGCAGTGGTAAATTCATCACCATCAGCAAACTAACTGAAATGTAGAAGCTCCAGAGATCTTCAGACTCTCTCTCACCTGTCAAGAGTTTTTCCTTGTGTTCAATAGGCTTGTAATAGTTTTGTAAGATTAGCATCATATCAAGTAAAACCATTTGAATGAGTTCAAGTGAGTCTCCACTTTGGGTAATAAAAGCAAACCTGAGACTAAAGCCACACTGTTCTTCTGTGAATTAGTGTGGAGATCAAGGGTGTAAGTGGGCCGTATGCAGTATATACAGGGATGGGGGAGTAGCTAAGTAGCGCACTACTTTTTGTAGGTAACTACAAATTTTTGTAGCTAATAGCTATAGTCGCTACAGTCTTATGAAAGGTATCTAATAGCTGTAGCACCTACAAATTTTTGTGTAGCTATAGTGATAATTTTCACCACAATTTCTCTACAGGCTTCAGGCAATCCACGCAAAATCTGAACCATAGAACATGGCCGTTAATGGCTAGTGGCAACTGCGCAATCCTGACTGAGCCTCAGACAGTTCGAGCAAACGGTCATGCGCTCGCCCCGCGCGCTGATCACCCCGCGCGCTGATCACCCCTTGCTAGTAGGCTTAGCTCAGGGGTCAGCTACCGAAATATTAAGAAGAGCCATTTTGTCCTTTCAACAAAAATAAGACCACCTTGGGAGCCACAACATTTTATGTCCGTTTTACCATCTTGGCTGTAAATGTGTCTCAGGGTGTGCTGATTTACAGGCTAACAAATATTAACGAAAGTGCAGACTTACTTTGCTCTGCTTTAAGCTTTAGGTCAGCTGTAGCCACTTTTCTCCCACCTCTGTCAGGAAACTTCTCTGCGAGTTTCTTGTAAAATGTGTCTCAACGTTCAACTTTTTACAAGGCTGAAGTTCAGCTTTTCATTCACCAGCTTCTCGTTCGAATTCTCCCATTCCACCTTAAATGGCACAGCAGTACAATCTGGCGCCTCAGGCACCATTTAAGGTGGAACGGTAGAATTCGAACGAGAAGCTGGTGAATGAGAAGCGACTTTCAGCCTTGCGAGTTTTTGTAGATTAAATGTATCAGGAAACCAGCTGAGTGATTATAAATGCAGATGAAAAGTCCATTCATCTCCAAATTATCGATGTTTGTCTTAAATCTTTCTCTTTGCCTTTTCGTTGTCTGCGTTGCTGTGTGACCAGCAGTCTGTGTGTCTTAGCAGTTATACATTAACTCCAGCGTTTAAGACCATTTATTGTGAAAACTGTGTTAGAACTGTGTGTTATAATGATTTTACAGCAGAGGATTATGTTATTTTACCTAAAAATCTACTTCTGCTGTGGAGCTGCAACAGCTCTGCAGCAGTGAAGAGATTATTCAGGCCTGATTCTCACCCCAAACTGATCCAGGGTCACTGATGAGGATTTTGAGGCTAAAGTGTTGCTGAAGTTGAAAGGACTCATGTCTGTAAATATCTTGCTGAAATGTTTAAATTGGAGCAGTTTTATTTCAACAGTTGACAATGCTCTGCACAAAGTTGTTTGGTTTGTATGCAGTTCTTTTTGTTGATTATTGTTAGGAAAAACCTGGAATGATTGACTTTGCCTTTACTTAGTGTAAATTTTTGTTGGATATCACGCCTTGGTTGTGTAAGTTTGATTGTTGGTTACACTTCAACTTACTTTTTGGTGATCTTTTTGTATATTTGCAGCTTGTCAGATGTTTGTTTCTTTCTGGCACATGACTAAATGCAGTGACTTGTTCACACTTTCAGTTGGGCTTGTTTGGTGTGTCAGGTGGAGATTCACAAACATTCTGACAATCGCGCTTTGAAAGCCGATGGGGGTGCCAATACTTATCACCAATACGGTGATACGGTGACGCGAGCATGAGCAGATGGGTCTTAACACGTTGGCGGTGTGAGTTGACAAGCAGCAGCAAACATGCTCATGGTGAAATCTGTGACACAGAGGTGGGAACAAGTCACTAAGTTGCAAGAAACAAGTAAATCTCAAGTCTTCACACTCAAGTCCCAAGTCAAGACAGTCTCGATTCAAGTCCTGAGTCAGTGAAGGCGAGTCTCAAGTCAAGTTCCAAGTCAATAGTCCTAATCTTCGAGTCTTAAACAAGTCAGTATGCATTCTTCAGCTAATGTAAGGCCATAACACTGAATAATGGTAACAGTACTATAGCTTTTTAATGACAGCATGTTAGCAGTGTATGGCTGTGTGTTAATTTTTTATTAATATTTTTACCCTTCATACTAAAATAAAAAAATCCTTGATACACAAATAACTATGACAGGTATACTGTATGTAAAAAGATTGTTGACTAGTTTGAATTGAATTTAGATGGCAACAGAAACCAAAATGATTGAGCTGAACAAAATTTACAGAAAAGACAGCAAAATTATGGTAAAAGTACAAAAGCTGAAGTTGACTTTTTCTCCAGCAGCTTCTCGTTTGAATTTTCCGTTCCACCTTAAATGGTGCAGCAGTTCCTTTCCTTTCAGCAGTTCCATTTAAGGAACAGCAAATAATAATCTAATATGAAGCTGACGGTCAACTTCAGTCTTGTGGTGAATGTTGCACTTGTTTTACCTGCAGAACCTGTTAAAATGGGGTCTGATACAGAGAGCTGTTTCTTTTGTTTTGCTATCATGAGGAAAATGGTCAGTTCGCCTGGTAAGTTTCTCCAGTAAAACTAGTTTAAGCGCTTAGTTTTATTGATGCTGTTGATACTTTGCATGTTTCTAACGTATAAAGACGAATTTGAGCTCTAATGCTTCACTTGTCTTCTGTAATAATGCTGTGTATCAGATTTATGGCAGGAAACAAATCCATTCACAGGTAAAATAACTGACGGTGTAGCAGTCTGCAGTCCAACGTCTCTCCACATCTCTTCAACTTTGGGTCTCTAGCCTTTCTGAGTCATAATCCTTCAGTCCGAGTCAGAGTCCTAGTCATTGGTGTTCGAGTCAAAATCAAATCTCAAGTGTTTCTCGATTTTCTTGAGTTGAGCCTCAAGTCATCAAATTCGTGACTTGAGTCAAACTCAATGACTCGAGTCCACACCTCTGGTGTGACACCAGCAATTTGACCTCTGTGTCACTCACTACCTGAGCAAACCTGAGACTAAAGCCACATTGTTCTTCTGTGAACCAGTGTGGAGATCAAGAGTGTAAGTAGGTCATATGCAGTATATACAATGGATGCACAGACTAAAATACAGCCTATTAATAACCTAAAGCACTATGTTGAATATTGATAAAGGAAATTCAAAGATAAAAGGAACCTGTATTGTTTTACTTTATGTTTCATTGTTTTAAAGCAGTAAGGAACTAGAAACATGTACAAAATATACACTCGTAACATCTTTCTCTCATATGGTACAATAGACAAAAGCTGCTTTACTGGCTGTGCCACGGCGTTTGGCAAAGAGACTGAAGATGATAAAGGGCATACTGGCTAAATGTTAGCTAATACAGGCTAAATGTAATCTTCAAGTGTATAATGTGGTGTATGTTGGTATCACACAGCCCTCCAGCATGGACTCCAGAATCCTTTGGGTGATCATTTCTCAGAATCCTTTGGGTGATCATGTGACTCCATCACACTCAACTTGTCATCTGCCTCACCTGAATACTGATTATTTCCACATGTTTTGTCTGTCAAATGACCAGTTTAGTTAGCCTTATAAACCATTTAGAGTAGGGACTTTGTGAGGTATTGCCACTGTTTTCAGAGCTACTGAACGTTCATTGTGCATTCTGGTTTGTTTTTCTTGTGTATTGCCAGTTTATTCAACTCTGCCTTTTGTTTTCTCCCCTTAGTTTGGTTATGACTGTGTTTTTCTGGTATTGGACTGTGTTGGAACTGACCTTGGCATGTTTTTTGACCACGACTTTGGAAATCCCTGATTCAAGTAAAGCATCTATTGTTTTTACTCTCCACATTCATCTGAATGATTCTGTCCCATTACAGTTGGTGACACAGTAAATTGTAAATTTTGAATAAAACAGGCCGTCAAAATCTATTTAGCTGTAATGTCAGATGTAGGCTGACTATGTTTAATTAGCAGTGAGTAATCAGATAATAGTTTTATTAGCAGCTAATCGGCAAAAGTCTGATATCTAAATTTGTTCTGTTTCATGCCATATTTTTCTTTAGTTTACACATTTCTCAGTTAATGAATGTATTTTGCCAAAATGGTAACTTTATAGTGGGAGTAAAAAACATACTTTGCTTTTAATGTAAGTCAGTGAAACCAAAGTTTTTTCCAAGTAATTTTGGGACATTTCTTTTAGTATATTTATCATGAAATTTACTCACAATGTAAAGGGCAACAGGCATTTTCAAACTATGACAAAAACCGAAAAAAGTTTTTTTTCTGACAGCAGCAATTTTTATCTCACACAATCTCACACCACAACTAGTGCTATTTCTGCGAAACTGATAACTATGCTATAGTGTTGAGAGTGATGTAGTGGTCTTTATCTCTCACACCATCTCCCACCACAACTAGTGCTGGTTCTGCCCTGGGGAAAAAAGACACAACTACATCACTCTCAACTCCACAGTGTAGTTATCAGTTTTGCAGTTTTTGATCTATAGACACAAAACATACCACAACATTTTTAAACTAGACATCCAGTACCTTTTTACTGTCTAATTTGTATGAATTTTAAAAAAATGTTATTTTCATTGATTTGGGAAAGAACTGTAAAACATACGCAGTCAGCTCCATAATTATTGGTACATTGCCAGTATTAACCCAAAAGTTGTTAGGGGACCCCAGTGGCAGCGGGACCCCAAGTGGCTGCTTATGTTGCTTATTAGGTAGAGCAAGCCCTTCTTTATTAATGTTTTTATGGCTCAATGTGATCAAAACTTCACACATATCTAGTGTAAAGCCTTGTAAGTGGAGTAAATTTTGTCTAAGATTTAAAAAAACCCTAATTTCTTGAATAAAACCATGTGTCACAATTATTGACACTCATAGAAATTCTTATGAACAAACTGTAACTGAGGAAAGTTTAAAACAACCAGAGCTGTAGTAAATCTCCTTGAAAATGGACATAAATTTATTTTGCCTTCATGCACAGTGAGGAGGATGGTTAGAAGAGCAAACATTTCTCCATAGATCATGGTTGGAGATTGGCAGAAGAAAGTAGCATTCTGGGGTCACCAGGGCTCCAGAACTATAATTAGACACCACCTCCATGTCAACAAATTATTTGAAAGGTGTTTTAGAAGGAATTATTTTCTTTCATCTAACTACAAATGTAACTGCCTGAAGTTCACTAGATGCTACTGGAACTATGGTCAGATGAGACAAAGCAGGGCTTAATGGTAGAACACACTCAAGGTGGGTTTGGCATAAAAAGAAAGATGGTTTTACATAATAGAAACTCATTGCATTATAGCAAAAATGTCTACAAAGTTATTGTTAAACTGGCACATTAATGCAGGCCTGGCATTTCATAAACTGACCAATTAAAGGCATGTACACTCATTACGTTTCATTGCATAGCTAGTGCTGTCACATGAGCTGGCTGTACAATGTGGATAAAAATTATTCTATTAACATATGCAGAGAACTAAATTGAGTCTAGTTGCTCCTGTACTAGCATGGGTACATTTTGTGAAATTGCTTAGTTGGCTATTTGGCAATGAAATCAATATGTATAAGGCATGCTTTCTTTTTTTCTTTTGATCAGTTTTATGCTGAACCTATGAGGCTTTGTACAGTGTTTTGTTAGTTTACACCAGGCATGTCAAACTGGGGATCTTCCAGGCCAAAGTGCTGCGGAGATTAGCGCTACCCTCATCTAACACTCTGAATTCAGTTAATGAAGGCCTTGCTAATTCGCTGTTTAGCTGAATCAAGTGTTTGAATGAGGCAGTATCTTGAAGTCTGCAGTGTGTTGGCCTGTGAGGACTGGAACCTGACATGTGGTTTACACCATAGATGGTAAGTGCAAAAAACGCAAATATGTTGGTCACCCAAACTCAATGACTCGAGTCCACACCTCTGGTGTGACACCAGCATTTTGTGGGAGGGCAGTGGTAGTGAGTGACACAGAGGTCACATTCTCTTGGTCGTTCTCCAATATGACTCAGACACGAAAACACATAATTCAAATAAGGGAAAAGTGTGTTGACCTTCATAAGTCAGTGAATGGCTATAAAAAATCTCTACGTACCTGAAAATGCCCACAACTACAGTTAGAGCAATAATTAAAAAGTTCCAATCAACTGGAAATGTGACAAACTTACCTGGACGAGGACCCAAGTTTATTTTGCCCTCACACACAGTGAGGAGGACGATAAGAGAGGCAAAATTCACTGTTGGAGAGCTATAGAAAAAAGAGTCAAGAGTTTTTCCCTTGTGTTCAATAGAGTGATGTACGTTTATCATCATATCAGGTAAAACCATGTGAATGAGTTCAAGTGAGTCTCCACTTTGGGTAATAAAAGCAAACCTGAGACTAAAGCCACATTGTTCTTCTGTGAACCAGTGTGGAGATCAAGAGTGTAAGTAGGTCGTATGCAGTACATACAATGCATGCACAGACTAAAATACAGCCTATTAATAACCTAAAGCACTATGTTGAATATTGATAAAGGAAATTGAAAGATAAAAGGAGCCTGTATTGTTTTACTTTATTTTTGATTGTTTTAAAGCAGTAAGGAACTAGAAACGTACAAAATATACACTCGTAACATCTTTCTCTCATATGGTATAATAGACAAAAGCTGCTTTACCGGCTGTGCCACGCCGTTTGGCAAACGAGACTAAAGATGATAAAGGGCATGTTGGCTAAATGTTAGCTAATACAGGCTAAATGTAATCTTCAAGTGTATAATGTGGTGTATGTTTGTGTCACACAGCCCTCCAGCATGGACTCCAGAATCCTTTGGGTGATCATGTGACTCCATCACACTCAACTTGTCATCCATCTGCCTTATCTGAATACTGATTATTTGCACATGTTTTGTCTGTCATATGACCGGTTTAGTTAGCCTTATAAACCATTTAGAGTAGGGACTTTGTGAGGTATTGCCACTGTTTTCAGAGCTACTGAACGTTCATTGTGCATTCTGGTTTGTTTTTCTCGTGTATTGCCAGTTTATTCAACTCTGCCTTTTGTTTTCTCCCCTTAGTTTGGTTATGACTGTGTTTTTCTGGTATTGGACTGTGTTGGAACTGACCTTGGCATGTTTTTTGACCACGACTTTGGAAATCCCTGATTCAAGTAAAGCCTCTATTGTTTTTACTCTCCACATTCATCTGAATGATTCTGTCCCATTACAGTTGGTGACACAGTAAATTGTAAACTTTGAATAAAACAGGCCGTCAAAATCTATTTAGCTGTAATGTCAGATGTAGGCTGACTGTTTTATTAGCAGTGAGTAATCAGATAATAGTTTTATTAGCAGCTAATCAGCAAAAGTCTGATATCTAAATTTGTTCTGTTTCATGCCATATTTTTCTTTAGTTTACACATTTCTCAGTTAATGAATGTATTTTGCTGTTGTCAGATCAAAACCTTGTATCTCCAAAATGGTAACTTTATAGTGGGAGTAAAAAACATACTTTGCTTTTAATGTAAGTCAGTGAAACCGAAGTTTTTTCCAAGTAATTTTGGGACATTTCTTTTAGTATATTTATCATGAAATTTACTCACAATGTAAAGGGCAACAGGCATTTTCAAACTATGACAAAAACCGAAAAACGACAAAAAAAAAAAAAAGTTTTTTTTCTGACAGCAGCAGTTTTTATCTCACGCAATCTCACACCACAACTAGTGCTATTTCTGCGAAACTGATAACTATGCTATAGTGTTGAGAGTGATGTAGTGGTCTTTGTTTATCTCTCACACCATCTCCCACCACAACTAGTGCTGGTTCTGCCCTGGGGAAAAAAGACACAACTACATCACTCTCAACTCCACAGTGTAGTTATCAGTTTTGCAGTTTTTGATCTATAGACACAAAACATACCACAACATTTTTAAACTACACATCCAGTACCTTTTTACTGTCTAATTTGTATGAATTTTAAAAAATGTTATTTTCATTGATTTGGGAAAGAACTGTAAAACATACGCAGTCAGCTCCATAATTATTGGTACATTGCCAGTATTAACCCAAAAGTTGTTAGGGGCCCCAGTGGCAGCGGGACCCCAAGTGGTTGCTTATGTTGCTTATTAGGTAGAGCAAGCCCTTCTTTATTAATGTTTTTATGGCTCAATGTGATCAAGACTTCACACATATCTAGTGTAAAGCCTTGTAAGTGGAGTAAATTTTGTCTAAGAATAAAAAAAAAACCTATTTCTTGAATAAAACCATGTGTCACAATTATTGACCCTCATAGAAATTCTTATGAACAAACTGTAACTGAGGAAAGTTTAAAACAACCAGAGCTGTAGTAAATCTCCTTGAAAATATACATAAATTTATTTTGCCTTCATGCACAGTGAGGAGGATGGTTAGAAGAGCAAACATTTCTCCATAGATCATGGTTGGAGATTGGCAGAAGAAAGTAGCACTCTGGGGTCACCAGGGCTCCAGAACTATAATTAGACACCACCTCCATGTCAACAAATTATTTGAAAGGTGTTCTAGAAGGAATTATTTTCTTTCATCTAACTACAAATGTAACTGCCTGAAGTTCACTAGATGCTACTGGAACTATGGTCAGATGAGACAAAGCAGGGCTTAATGGTAGAACACACTCAAGGTGGGTTTGGCATAAAAAAGAAAGATGGTTTTACATAATAGAAACTCATTGCATTATAGCAAAAATGTCTACAAAGTTATTGTTAAACTGGCACATTAATGCAGGCCTGGCATTTCATAAACTGACCAATTAAAGACATGTACACTCATTAAGTTTCATTGCATAGCTAGTGCTGTCACATGAGCTGGCTGTACAATGTGGATAAAAATTATTCTATTAACATATGCAGAGAACTAAATTGAGTCTAGTTGCTCCTGTACTAGCATGGGTACATTTTGTGAAATTGCTTAGTTGGCTATTTGGCAATGAAATCAATATGTATAAGGCATGCTTTCTTTTTTTCTTTTGATCAGTTTTATGCTGAACCTATGAGGCTTTGTACAGTGTTTTGTTAGTTTACACCAGGCATGTCAAACTGGGGATCTTCCAGGCCAAAGTGCTGCGGAGATTAGCGCTACCCTCATCTAACACTCTGAATTCAGTTAATGAAGGCCTTGCTAATTCGCTGTTTAGCTGAATCAAGTGTTTGAATGAGGCAGTATCTTGAAGTCTGCAGTGTGTTGGCCTGTGAGGACTGGAACCTGACATGTGGTTTACACCATAGATGGTAGGTGCAAAAAATGCAAATATGTTGGTCACCTTTGAGTCCCAAGTAAAAAAAACACAGAACTGTTAAACCCATCGCCTAAATTAGCATGGCTTTATAAGGGCTCGGTTATTCAGTAGTGGGGCTTGAGGATGTATATATGCTGCTGATCAGCTATGAAAGGAAACAACTTCTCTGCTCGTTTCTTTTACTGAACTTTACCTGGCTCCCCTGACTGAATTCATCTCTACAACTTTGGGTTAACTCTGGACAGTGAAGTCCCAAATTCCAGCAAACATCTGTGAGTTTGAGCTCACTTTTAGTCACCGTCCCACCAAAAGCAGGTCAGTAAAGTGTCTTTGAGTGTTATTGCACGGTAAAAAGTGAAGTAGGGAGAAGTTGATTTGAAGTGTTTTGAGGTTTGTAGTATTGCTTTTGTTAATCTAAACAAATATTTTGCTAAACTATTTTTTTGTTTTAATTGAATGAAAACAGTTGAATTGACAGTTGAACTGACAAACCATTTTTTGCAGTGTGCAGTGTAAATGTGTCAGAATGGTCATCATGGCTGTAATGTGATATCTCATGTTTTTCTTTCTCCTGTAAAGTTATGATTTTTATAAAGTTTGTGTATATTTAGCTATGTATACACGGTGATGTACATATATAAATCAATAAATGCATAAATCATTAAAGAGCAGATATATCTGTTTACACTCAACATAATTCTGGCTTATGACTTATTAATACCGATACCGACACAGCACAGCAGCTGTTCCCAGCTCAGCCACTACGACACAGTGGTTGTGTGATATACACATGTTTATGTGTTCCAGTACAACTATAACTAAATCATTTTATGAGTACAATTTTGGTAACAGATCAGCTGGAACACAGCAATATCTCCACATCTGATTCTCACTATGTAAGTAAGAATATAGCCCTTGATGCTGAATTAGTCTCCCTCTGTAGCCTACGGTCAGCTAACACGGACCATAATTCGACCAACTGATTAAAACAGAAAAATCTGCCACATGTTTGATTAAAGATTCTTCGTGGGTCACGTATAAAGTAATCATCACAAAATGATACATTTCTCTGTTTTGCTTCATCTTCTAAAGAAAGATCTGCCACCACGTTTTCAGATAAAGGCCTTTCCACCGAGTGTGCTTTTGACCCGGAACCTGAATTTTCATTTTGAGCTCAGTATTTCACATATGAACAGGAAATTTAAATGCAAACATATAAATACATTGTTACTTTACATATTACATTTTTATTTTAATTTTGATACTGATATGCTTCCATAATTTATCAACTCATACACTATGTCTAATTTGTATTTTCAAGGGACCCTTTGCCTGGTGCACAGACCGCACACGTTCAAAGGGATTAGCTCCCTCACAGCTCAAAACTATTGAGCACTGCCACCTCTCTGTGGCTCTGATTAGAACTGCACCTATTCTGCCTATTTAGCCCAGAGCATGTAAATGTAGGATCAAGGTCAAGTGAATTAGTGAGTCAAAGTGTTTTACTGGCAATTCAGGGAAAGCTCTGTGGCATGGTTTATACAACTCTAGTGGACTGGGGATCAAGTTTGGTCTGCTCACCACTCAACTTACATTTTTATGTAATTGGAAATTCCTTGTAAAAATACAGAATATCACTTTGTCCTTCACACATGATGAAAATGTCTTATTACAGATCAGCCATAATAAGTTTTGGAACAGTGGGACACTTTGTGGGGCAGTGTACTTCTTGCAATAACTTGTGATGATCAAGTGTCATTGTTTTGTTTATCAAGCCCACTGATTTCATCCTTCAGAGTGTGGCTTGTCCATCACTTGAATTGAGCTGTATGAAGATGACCATGTCTGTGGCTGCTGTGCTGTTCCTGATGACCATTTCTTTCTCTATAAGGAAGGTAGGTGTGATATTTTTACACAGTAACTAAATTACATCTCCATCACTAAAAAACTGGTAGGAGTTATGGGCAGTTGGTACATTATCAGTTTGTTGATTCAGACGGAATACCAACTAAGTCTGTGTATGTTATAAGCCAATATGCACTGTAAATGTGAAATATTAAAAAAATGGAGTATTTTAAAAAAGTACTGGGTATCTAATCCAATAAACAAACACCTTATTTGTCTGTTACTCTAAATATCTTAAGATATGTGAATGTGCAGAGGCTGCCCTGAGCACATGTCAAATTCACCATAAGACCCTTGGTTTCAAATGTGGTCAGAAATATGTATAATTTAATAGGAAACAAAATACCTAAATATATACTTGATGAATGTAATTCATTGACTGACAAGATGTTCAAATATAAACAGTCAGCTTAGAGGGAACAGGTCCAGACCTAAGGCATGAAAACAGTAGTCCCCGGTTTAAATGCTTGATATTAATTTGTCTTATAAGAGCACTTCTAATAAAATTATTGGTTTTTTCCTTAAAGAAAAAAAACACTGACTGGACTTATTAGGGGCACAGGTGGGCTTTAAATGTAAAATGGACACCTTCATGCCCAGTTCAGAATTTTCATCTTTTCTTTTTATTATTTCATTATTAAAAAAAACAAACAAAAAAACATATATAACCTGTCTAATTACATTAATAGAAACATTGAAAGTAAGGGATATTTTTCCACACCTCCAAAGCTCAGTCTTAGAAGTTGGTTGCACCCATTAAAATACCGAGCTTATTACATGATGTGGCTTATTAGTCAGTAACTACAGGGACTTCAGTGCAAACTGGCTGAGCTATTCTTAGATTATACAAGTGTGTAATCAAACTTTGGGCCTGCCGGTGGAACCTGGCCATTTGTCTTCTCTCAGTGGAAGGATGGACAGAAACACCTGTGGATTTAGTCAGATCCAGTCAGATACCCAGTATATCTGACTCATAGATGGAAACGAAGCTCCAAAAAAACAAACTGATTTTCGTACATGCACCTATTCGGCCCACAGCAGTTTAGCCCCACCCACTGAGCGAAATACCCCCTGGTAATCGGGGGTCCCATGTTGGCTATCTACTTCATCGTTGGCTGACTGCTAACTCACTCGACATAGTGAACTGGCTACAGCACCTCCCTGAGGCAGACCAGTGCTGCATCTCTAGTTAGTTAAGAATACCAAAGACAGAACCTTTCTGGTTTGTGGGTGAAGCAGCTGAACTATTGATCTTTCCCTGAATTTGTATTTGAGCTTCCATTTGTTTTTAACAGACAGCATAACGCCATAATAAGTTTATTTTCGAGGACCCCCCTAATTAACCTCATTGACCCCTTAAATGTCTAAAAATCTAACTTTTGGGGGCATTTGAGTGTATTTTGCACCTTGGCCCTACCCATTCATACTGAAGTTCTAAGGGGTGTTTTAGCTCTGAGTGCTTAATACACGCACAATGCAGGACAGCCAATGAGAACAGAAGTAAACTTATGAGCATTTTTGGCAAATAAAACCATAAATGTTTTAACCACAAGGGATAAAATAAAATAATAATATGCAAGAAAAATGTAGCATTAGGCCCTTTAAGAACTGTGTATCTGATGGTGACAGTTTTAGTGGTCTACCAGGTCTTGCACAGTTGTTACAAGTTCTAATTTCTCTGTTACTTAATCATTTTTTAACTTGTGTTTTGGAAACTCCTATTTTTCATTAGTGGACTACTTTATATCTAATCTCTTCAAAAATTTCTCATGAAAAATGAATAACAATGTCCATTTTGACTGGAAATTAAATAAATGAAAGGTGGTCTCTGACATTTGCACAGTACTTTATGTTACTTTAAACTAAGGTAGGCTTACTGAAGACTTCTCCCCTCACAGTCTAAATGTGTGCAGTTCTGTGTCTGACTATTTTCCTGCAGAGCACTGGTGAGGTTTGGCCCCTGGACATGGCTGAAAACTCTGTGGATGACTCTTATGAAGGTTGCAGGGACGCCATGAATAGATTAGTGATCTCAAAATACATTGAAGATGAAAAAAACAACACTCCTGATTTTAAAGCTGGTTGGGAAAAAGCACTTAATAAATGTGTCACTGGACATGGACTCAGTATAAACCAGTCTGCTGCCATATACATGTATACAGCAAATTCTAAAATGATGAAAAATTGCTCATATGTCCAGTTCAACAATGCTACTCGTAACGGATCAGCAGACTATCAGTCAGGTGAAATTTCAGTTTTACACACTGCATTTCTTTCTGACTGATGCTGTTCAACAACTCAAAAGAAATCAAACAGGTTGTGTGACCTCATATCGCAGAACTAAGGATAAATTTGAAACAGACGTTCTCAATAAAACAATTCGATTTGGGTCTTTCACTTCCAGCTCTTTGGAAGCGAATGTAACTAAATTTGGTGAAGAGTCCTGTTTTCAAATTTACACTTGTTTTGGAGCTGCAATAGAAAAATTCTCAGTCATAAAAAATGAGAAGGAGGTGTTAATTCCTCCATACGAGACTTTTCTTGTCACCGCCATTAAAAAAAAAGACGAGGAGAGAGATCTTTGGTGTAATGTGGTCTATGAACTCAAAAGTGCTAATGAGAGTAGTAACCTTAATTGCAAAAAAATACCCAGTGGATCAGCATTAGTGCCATCCTGTAGTGGATTTGGCTGTTTTGTTCATAAGATGATCAGAATTCTTAAGACAAAATTAATCCCTTTTTGATTTGTGAAACAAAGAGGAACCACAGGAGCCAGGATGTCTGGAGACTATCTAAACTCAAGTTTATGGCCCCCAGAATTTCCTACACCCTCTGCAAACCTTTACAGCCCTTGTGTGAGAGGAAGACATCTGGCTCAAGGATCAAGATAACATATACCCTGACCAGATAACGTGGTCTGCAACCTAATGGACCCCTCTCACCAAATTTCCTTTTGGTAAGCACTCTGAGTGCACTCCTACCTTAGGTCATAAATTTCTTTAGGCTCTTCAGAGACTAAATCTTAAAATCCAGCTTCATTCTCCTGCTCTTTGGCAAATTGTGTGCCATGCCAATCTTTAATCAAACGCTAAATTGAGTGACTCTCCTCCTAATTGATCTGTGGAAGAATCCCCCTGTGTCTCTGTTAAAATATCAGTGTGTAACTCAAACTCATATTTCTCCATGCTGAATAGTCAGATGTGAATTCATTTCCTACACTCTGATGGCTATTTGATGATTTTAAACTGTAACCCAGTTTCTTTCATTGAAATTATTTTGACAGTTTACAGCTCTTTTTCATTTAATCAGTTTTAGAAATCTCATTAGGATAGAAAGTTAGATGTATTGCTGTGAGTCATGTTTGAATCTCATATTTGCTTTATTCTTTTGTAATCATGTTAATTTCTTTTCCTACTTGAAGTAGAACTTTGTAAGTAACTTGTGTGACTTTTCTTATGAAAAATGTTATACTTTGCACACAATGGAGGTTCTGCCATAAATATCCCCAAGAAATATTAATGGACTCAGTATTTCTTTTATCTATACTTTCATTTAAGCATTGTTTAGAAATGCTATAGGGTGATTAATTTTGGAATCTTTTTGTCTTCTTTTCCTAAGAAATCTCATTTCCTTTTCTTAGTAATGATGTTTCTTTTAGACAGAAGAATTGTTAGAGGTTAAAGTAGCTTTATGTAACCAAGGTGTGAAATTAGAGTACTTCAGATAGAGTAATCTGTAATTTCAATAGTTTTCTTGTAATATTTACTATTGAAACAGTGACAATATTTATACATGAAAGTGCCTGCAATGCTATTTTACTTAATGCTATGCAACCACGCTCAGAAATCTATGTATGTGAAGTTATTTTATGAAAATTTGAGCAGACACCCAGACAAAAAATTGCATATTCAGTAAATAAAGCGCAAAACCCATTTTCCCCACCTTAGCTCTGCTCACAAGAAGTGTGGTCATATAACCAGGATCTGTCCTGGTGAGAGAGATGTAGAGATGTAACCACCAAGAAAGAACAAAATCTGCAGATTTTAGTTTTAGTTGAACTTGCGTCAATTCATTCAGGGTTTGATTGGCCAATGATAGGTCATTGGGAAATCTGCGAGCATAGTTTAAGAATCACAGACAGAAGTAAACCAGTGCTGAATGTAAGCCATTACAGAAGTTTGTCTCCGCTGCCCGGTGTGAAACTGGGGCCTGGCATCACCAATCAGTGCTGAAGAATTGAAGAGTTGAAGAATTGATTTAGTCTCTGCGCTGTGTTACCATGTCCCCCTTTTAATGTAAAATAAGGTCAGTCGTTACACCAGCATTTGTATTCCATTCTGTGTACTGCTCAAACACCATAAAATAGCTATTTCAGCTATGTTCATCTGGTGAATCGCATGTCTCTAGTTTCTGTCTGCATATTAATCTATTATTCAGTGCCTCATATACCTTGTTGTTAATAAATGACTCTGTATTACAGTTATTACTTGTTTGGTTGTGTGTGTAATTATCACAATCCGATCAATCAGTCACTGGCTACAGGAACCCTAACCTGAGATGAACCCAAAAGTAAGTTGTGTTTATGGTGTATAGCTAAATTAAGTTGCCATCTCCCGCTACATCCTTAACTTGTAAATGTTCTGCTGTTTACTGTTCTGATGGTTACTTAAGAAACATCAGTAAAGAGGTCATGCAGATGTAGCACACATCCCTCAAAGAAGAGTTCTTACAGTATGTAAGTCTCCTGTTCAGTGATCAGTTCTGATTTATTTCTGTCTGGTTTTAAAGAACGCTGCTCTGTTGTACTAACACAAATACTGATACTGTAAAATCACTTTCCTGAATGTTTTTATCAATGAAAAGTTTAAGCAGTCATCTCCATAAATATGTTATTTCCATAGAATGTTTGCATTTGATTTGTTTAATCACCCACCATAACTATTTTATGATGTGTTTTTAAGTGATTGTAGAAGTGTCTATTTAATAATCAGTAGTGTTTATGGATTTGATATATTTTTCTATGTTTTGAAAGATATTATTTCATTTAAGATGCTTTTGCCAGAAAAAGGTGCATTTTAGTGAATTTAGTTGGAGTTTGGAGATTTATGTTTAAGGTTTTAAAAAAAGCAAGACAGGATTTCAGAAAGTGTGTTTAATGATTGTAAAAAATACTGTATATTAGTGAGATACAGATTACTGGTCTTATACCAGTTAAAGTTGTGCTGAAGTGATCACAGAGCTGAGCTCCACCCGCTCCTAAAAACTGTGCATCCAGAATATGTTAATCTTTTTTTGTCTTAATAGTCTGGAAAAAATAGCAATAGCAATCTGATCTGGATTTCTTTTTTAAATCACTCATTATTCATTATTAATTTCTTTATAAAGGATAGAATACTTTGCTTGTTCTATAGGCTCTCTGGGCTCTATATGCTGCAGATTGATAACTTCTGTTATTGTTAGATTGTTCATGTTTTTGTCAGTTAACTAATTTATGTTGCTTGTGAAGTATATTTAAAAAGAAACCTTTTGATAGAAGAAGGTGAAAACACTCTTTCAGTAAGTGAGGTGGTAGTATCTAGGAGTGCCCTGTGTGCTCTGTTTGTGCATGGGATAGGAATGTTTGGACCAGGGGGCCCCTCAATTTAAAGACCCATTGGAAGTAGGCCTCTCACTTTCTCCCTTCTTCTTAGTTCCACATAGATTAGATCATTTTAAAAAGGACCATATGTTCTGTCTCCTGTTTCAACAACAAGTCCACTATATAAGCAGCTGGAATATTCTGTTCTGGAGGGGACATTTAGAATTGGCACGGATCCTCTCTCAGGTACTTCATAGTGCTTGATATGATGCTGTTTTACTTTGTAATAAACATTTTACTAGCAACACAGTGTCAAAGGAGTTGTCCTTCGCAACATGATCGCAAGCTGATGCAAAAGTGTACAATAGCCTAATTAGTAACGATAAGGTGAGCTAAATAACACCATGCGAGATTAATGAAGGTTGGGCCCTTATCTTCTTAACGGTAAGACATGTGTATATTAGTCACTGCGTGAAAGTTGGCTAAGAGAAATAGTCAGATTAGGTTAAAAAGGGGTAGCAGTAACAGTCCAGGGCCCTGGGGAATTGGATTAAGGGGATATTAGGTTAAAGGGAAAAAAAAAAGAAGAAAGAAAATAGAAAAGAGAAGAGGTAAAGAGAATATTGAGAAGTTAAAGAAAATAGAGAAGAGACAAGAAGAGTTGAAGAGAATAGAAAGGATAAGAGTTAAAGAGGCATAAGAGAAGTTAAAGAGATTAGAGATGATATAAATTAAAAGAGAAAAGGAGCCACAGATTTGGACCAAAGCCCTCTGGGAGGCGGTTTTAGACGGGCCTAAAATCCTGGAAAATCACTAGGTGAATTTCTGGGTCAGTTCTAAGGAACTGGATGTGTGGAATGAAAAATTCAATTATAAAGTTCCCACTCGAACACTAGTTGACGAACAGTGTCTGAAGCAGCTTTTTATTGAATATTCACACCTCATAAAGGTAGCATAAATTTAGAAGAAAAAGGGAAAAAAGGAGCGGCAGAAAAAGCATGCTATAGGATCAGTATGAATGAGTCGACTTTCAGATTGAGTGTTTTTCTTTGTCTTCTGTGTGTTCTGAGCTCGCTGTGTGTTTCTGTATGAGGGGGATTGGCTGCCCCTTACTGTGTGTGTGTGTGGACCTGGGGTTCTGTGTGTGAGTCGCTTGACTTGGCTGTGCTCCAGCTGCGTAAATGGCTTTAAGACTGTATAAATGATAATTTATAAAACATATGAGGATGTTTTTAGATTTGTTAAAATATCATGAACTTTCCTGGGGGACGTTTTTAGATTTAAGATAAAGTTAATATTTATGAGCCTCATAAAGAATAAGAGGACTTTTATAAATTAATTTAAAACATTCATGAGCCCCCAAGAAGGACGTTTATAATTTTGGAGAGGAGTGGAGAGACCAGTGAGGATGTTTGTGTGTATGGGTGAAGGAAATTGAATGAGTATGTAAGGTGTTATTAGAGTGAAATAAACTGAAATGTCTTTATTGATGATAATTTGGTGTTTAAAGGAGGAAAACAGTTGTTATAGATAAGAATGACCTAAATGTTGGCAGATAAAGGGTGTGAATCATATGGGATTGCTCTTGTGTGGTCCATAATACATAGTGGGTTCATTTGATATTTAATTCTGATTGGTTTCTTCCTTTATCCACCTATGGGGTGTGTGAGAATCGGAGAGGAGAAAGAGGGAGAGAAAATATATATATGTAGAAGAAGAAACAGAAAAGAGAAGAATGACAGAAAGAGGGATAAAAAGAAAATGAGGAGAGAAGGAGAGAGACAGAGAGAGAAGGAGAGAGAGACAAGAAGAGAGAAAAAGAGAGAAAAGTGTAGGTAGAGAGAGAGAGAGAGAGAGAGAGAGAGGAAGCAGCAGGCAAGTGACATGGAGTGAGGTCTGATGATTTAGGAGGAAAAGGGGTCAGCTCATGTTGCAAGGGGGGGGGAGTTAGGAGAAAGATTACAGAGGAGTAAGTTGCTGAAGGTAAAGAAGAGAGGAGATGTTGAAGGGTCAAGAGAGCCAGAAGAAAATGTGTGGAGAGAGGGTTATATAACTTGTAAAGTAGTGGTTGTGATAGAAGATTTGAGTTCTTCTGGGAGTTTTCATGGTTGCTAAAAGAGTTTGGGAATGAGTCACCACTGCAACCACTCCAAGAGTGAATATTACATTGATGAAGCTTACTACTTTAGCTCCGGAAACAACTAAGAATGTTAATACATCAATTCAGACTATTACTTTAGTGAGGATTTTGAAGAGGATGAATGCTACTACAGAGAAGGTGCCAATTTCTACTTTTGTTACTAGGGGAAATATTACAAGTGAGGTTAGGCCAAGGGCAACCTTTGCTAATAAAACAGTGATGACATCTCTGTCGCCTAGGAAAGTTATAAATTTAACACAGACACCTGGTATGACATCTTTGAACTTTAAAGAAAGAGTAAATACAACTCAGAAACCTATGCTAAAAATAGCGCTTAGTGTGAATAGTAGTAAGGAGATTTTGGAACCTAGAGAACAGAAGGAGGAAGAGCATGATGCAGATTCATCTGTGACAGCTCAGAGGACTATTTTAGATGTGGAAGAGGGGTTTTTGACTTTGACTGGACACCAGAAGATGTGACTGACCAGTATGGTGTATTACAGAAGAGAGAAACTAAGTGGAAGGCATATGGATTTAATTCCTAGGTGTTACAAAACGCAGACCCAAGGGCAGGAAAAAATAATCCAAAAGGGGTGAGGCAAAAACGAGTGAGTCAAAATACAGATGAATAGTCAAAAAGGGGAAAACACAACACGGGAAATAAAAGTTCACTAGCTTTAGAAAGAAGCAATACCTCGCAGTGAACTGTTCTAAAAGCCCAGGTTTTATACTGAAGCTGGTGAGAGGTCACAGGTGTAATAGATCAGTACTCAGGAGTCATGTGATCTCCCAGAGGATTCTGGAAGATGGAGTCCAGGGAAACCTCTGAGCCATAGGGATGCATGACAATCAGTAGGAAAATATGAAACAGCAATCCCTGATCTGTTGGAAGGAAATCTGGGGGGTTTGTGGTGATAAGGCATATATATGTCTACCGTATGGGTGGATAGGATGCTGTTACAAGGCGATGTTGAAGCTGCCATATGAGGTTTTTACTGTCCAGAAAGGAAAAGTTTCTGATGAGGTTCAATCTGATGCTATTTCTGGAGGTAGGAAGAAAAGGGAACTGGCACAATTTCATAATCTGGAGTCCTATCATTGGAGGATAAGTCTAGGAGAGAAGTGGGGTATAGGATTATTTCCATGGTATGGGGTGACATTTTTGCAGATCACATTGATAATATTACCTACACCCTACAGGGTTTTGCAAATGAGACTATAAGAGGTTTTGAATACTTGTCAAATACTCAAAAGAGTCACAGACTGACATTGCTGAAACATGACATAGCTCTTAATTATCTTTTGGCCAAACAAGGGGGCCTATGTGTGGCTCTGAACTTAACTGGTGATGCTTGTTATACTTTGATTCCTGAGAGTACTGATAAGATGACTAGTGTCATAGATGCATTGAAGCATATAAGGGATGCAATTGGCCCAGTGGAAGGAGCTGGATGGTCTGCGAATGCTTGGTTGCAGGAGAAATTAGGACCATTGGAAGCAGTGTTGGTTCAGATTATGGTAGCAGTTCTTATATCACTGAGTGTGATGTTCTGTTTCTGTACATGGTTGTTAACTTTTTCAAAGGCAATGATATTGAGAGGGGTTGGAGTTGTGATGCCTGGAGATCAAGTTCAGATGCCATTATTACATAGGACTGACACAGACGATGACGAAGAAGTGGTGATAGAAGGTGAACTGATGGAGAAATATCCATTTTGAATATCTATTCTTATTAGAATCTTAACATTTATTTCTTTTACTATTTGGGTATTTAGTAGTCTCGTACTATAGAGTGGGATGATAGAAGAGGAGAAATGAAAAAGGGAATTTATAACTTGGAATAATGTGATGTGAAAGTATGATACTGTGAATTTCACATTTACTTATAAGGTGTTAATCTGTATGTGATGTTTTAGTTTGCATCTGTTTCTTTTGCAAAAGATACTGGTTGGTGGTTTTTCTTTCTTTTCTTCAAGAATGATGCTGGGGGAAGACCACTGTAAGGGTGATTGAATCTTCGGGGACCCTGATGTGCATGGACACTAAGATTGGACTGAAGGACATTGAACAAGGACACTGTGATACAATGCCAAGAGTCAACACATCATCGACACTACACTGAGAGTTGACGCTGCTGAGGAGCTGCAGTGTGATACATTTTTATGTCTTCATATATATTTGCATAGTATTGGATTTAGTTATATTATATGGTAAGGGGTGATATTGATAGAGGACATTTATAAGGAAGTGATAATCTTAGTAAGACATACTATGTGGATTGAGTGCATGAGTAGTACTTAAATTTATAACAATTTCTTTGGGGTTTTAAATTGATTGAAGACTGATGTTTTCTGTTATGGGGTAAGTACATTGGGACCTCAGATGTTTTTTTCTTTTTTCGGATGCTTAGGGATATGGGTGTTAGGCAGGGAAAGGTCCATTGGAAGGTCTGATGGGTCGACCAGCCTGAATGTGGACATTGTTTTGATTTTATTTTCTGAGGTTTCCATATGTATTTGCTTAAGTCATATCCATATACAATTTGTCAAAATTCCTCTTTTTAAAGCAGTCTGGAGTATTCTATGTGGTCGCCTAAGGCAGAGCGGGCCGTGAGAGAATTTTTCCTGTCTAGATTGTTTGAAGGACATTTCAGCAAAGATAGCTGCCGGACAGGTTTTTTCGCTCTCACACTCCAGAAAGTTATTGCATTGCTAAGGTTATGCTGTAGGAAGCATGTGTAGGAGGAACTGTTATTTTGTTACAACTACAAATATGTAGGTGCTACTTTTTTGTTTGTCGAGACTTTGAGGAAGTCTCGAAGGGGGGAAATGAAGTGTATTTAAAAAGGAACCTTTTGATAGAAGAAGGTAAAAACACTCTTTCAGTAAGTGAGGTGGTAGTATCTAGGAGTGCCCTGTGTGCTCTGTTTGTGCATGGGATAGGAATGTTTGGACCAGGGGGCCCCTCAATTTAAAGACCCATTGGAAGTAGGCCTCTCACTTTCTCCCTTCTTCTTAGTTCCACATAGATTAGATCATTTTAAAAAGGACCATATGTTCTGTCTCCTGTTTCAACAACAAGTCCACTATATAAGCAGCTGGAATATTTTGTTCTGGAGGGGACATTTAGAATTGGCACGGATCCTCTCTCAGGTACTTTATAGTGCTTGATATGATGCTGTTTTACTTTGTAATAAACATTTTACTAGCAACACAGTGCCAAAGGAGTTGTCCTTCACAACATCTACACACCATCGCTACTTAATAAACAACACTTGCTTTTCTTAAGGCCTTATATTTATTTACTTTCTTTTGCCAGCAGCAATTTTTGTTACTTCGGTGGTTCCTGGAATCAGTTTCAGAGTAAACATTTGTGTGACCGCTCTCCAGTGTGTGAAAACCCCCCTGATAGTTGGGGAGTCCTATGTTGGCAAGCTACTCCAGCATTGGCTGGCTACTTACTCACTCACCACAGCTGCACTGATGATAGCTTCAATGGTAACAAAACGACTGCACAGATGTGACAGCTGAGTTCATCCCAAATCGACCCAGCATAGCCTGGTTCAGATTCGATTCTGGTTATTTTAAGTGTTTCACAGTCATTACTTATGCAAAAATAGTCATTATTTGTTTTGTAGTTACATTATAATTTTTTACTATAAAATCAATTAGAAGTACATGCAAATTGTTTTCCTTCACTTCTAAAAACGTTTTGCTACATCTAAATCTACATATATTAACCACATGTAGTTCAATGAGAAGCATGGCATTTGCTCTGATTCACATTCATTCACACATAGCATAACAAAATGCAAACAACCATAAAAAGAAAACCAACTGGCCTAATCTCAATGTAGATTGTTTGAAAACTTTAAAATAAAAACCATGTTGCAAAGTAAGGCAACTTTAAAAGTAGTCACAGAAAAACTTTTGTCCGCAAGTTGCTTACTTTCTTAAATGTCAGGCGGCACAAAAACAAAGGATTTTTTTTTTACATGCTTTCACAATGGAAGGCCAGGGTATTGTATCATAAAGAAGACTCTAAATGACCTTCATGGTATGATGGTGAACTACAACATAGGTGAACACAGCTGAACAATCAATCGTCGGCCACAGTCTTAAGAACATAATGTGCATTATCATGTATTTAGCTAGTATGTACTGTATCATGTCTCGTAAAGTCACCAGTTCATAAAGCTTAGCTCTGTTTTCATCTGGATATATGCATGAATTTCAACACAAGGAACAAAAATATACAGAACTTGCACACAACACAGACAAAATGGGCAGAATAACAAGTACACAGGTAAATAAACAGTTACCATACACCAATAAACAGGTGATACCAAAGAAAAATACAAACTAAACTGGTGTGTGCAGTATAACATTGTGCTTGATTAGAGGTGAACAGGTCAATAAAACAAATAAGGTCAAATAAGGTTTTAAAATGAGTTTTTAAAAATCCTATTAAACAGTACATGATGTGCATTTTTATATTTGAATATATATTTGCATTTATATCTATGTGCATTTTAGACATTAAATATAATTAGTGTTACCAGAGCTTTTAATTTCCTATTTCAGTCAGGGTTAGGGTTGGGTGTGCCACCTGACTTTTCAGACTAATACACTTCAGACTAATACACCTAATCTACTTACACCCATAGAAACTGTGGTCCTTGAACTTGTGTTTATACTTATTATTATAATACTTACACATTTTCATGGTGTTCCTGAGGTCATACCACCTGACATGGTAAACTGAACCATTCTAACCAACACTCAAAAATATTTTTTTATTAATTTGTGTAAGCGCTACTGACCATGGCATCATGTCATGAAGGTCACTTAGGGTCTTCTTTTTGATACAATACCCTGGCCCCTCTTTTGTAAAAGCGTGTCGTCCGACATCTGAGGAAGTAAAAAGATTTTTTCTGTGAGTTGAGAAAATTTTAAAGTTGCCTTATTTTGCAGTTTTCAAAAATACAAACATGCCAAACTGTTTTATTTGGAATGTTATGTAATTAAATGAACTTTTTTGATAGGTAAGTTGATAGATCAACATATATGCTTGGATGGTTGCACGACCTGACATTTTTAGACTTTGGAGGCAAAAACAAACTAAAATTCATATTTTATATATTTTATAGGGATGCACTCAAAATTGTATGACATAAGAGGTATTGTTGAATAATTTGGCATGTATTTATTAAATTATTTTTGGGAAAATAATTGAGTTGGACAGAAAAAAGTGCACATCACGTCACCTTACACTCATTGGCCATATTATTATTTACAGCTTCCTTGTATTTATGCTCATTTTCCATTTTATCAGCTTCAGTCACCATATAGGAGCACTTTGTAGTTCTACAATTACAGACTGTAGTCCATCAGTTTCTCTGCATACTTTGTTAGACCCCTGTTACCCTGTTCAGGACCCCCACATTGCCATCACAGAGCAGGTATTATTTGGGTGGTGGATCATTCTCAGCACTGCAGTGACACTGACATGGTAGTATGTGTGGTGCTGCACAGAGTGGATTGTACACATCAGTGTTGCTGGGGTTTTTGAACACCTCAGTGTCACTGCTGGAGTGAGAATATTCAACTAACCAAAAATATTCAGCATCCTGTGACCACTGATGAAGGACTAGAGGATGACTAACAAACTACACAGCAAGAGATGAGCTTTCATCTCTAACTTTACCTCTGCATGGACTAACAAGGTGTGAGAGTCTAATAGAGTGGACAGAGAGTGGACACTCCAGCAGCTCCAACAGCACTGCTCTGTTTGATTCACTTGTACCAACACATCCCTCAATAACATACCACTACCGTGTCGATATCACTGTAGTGCTGGCCAGGAACCACTTCTCAAATAATACCTACTCTGTGGTCCTGTGGGGGTCCTGACCATTGATGAATAGGGTAAGTATGTGTGGGACTGAAAAAGGCAGACAGAGAATGAACACCTGATGTTGTGGTGGGTCCCACAGGTCAAGTGGGAATCCCACGGAAGTGCAGACCTCTACCAGAATTAACAGAAATATGAGGGTCCCTCCATCAACAAACTTGAGCGTGCATGTGAGAGCAGCCGGACGACAGCACCGACATTCTTAGTGTACCATAAAACTTTGTCTATAAACCAAATGCACCTTTTTTGTTAAAGGGAAAAAACTAATTGCCACAGTATTGACTAAAAAAGCAGGTTTTTAGTCTAGACTTAAAAACTGAGATCATGTCTGAGTCCCAAACACTAAATGGAAGGTTATTCCAAAGCTGGAGGGGCTTTATATGAAAAAGCCTCTGATGTTCCTCCAGAAGTTTACAATCATCTCTTCTGTCTTATCATTAACATTAAGAGAAAGATTATTGCCTCTGCACCAGTCTGAAAATATGCTCCACCTCCTCCCTGTATCCTGACTCGTCTATGTTGCTGATAAAACCCACCACTGTAGTATCATCAGCAAACTGGATGCACTGTGGTATCGAGCCCTGACATGCAATTGATGCAATGACTGCACTGTGGCACTGAGCCCTGATACGCATAGACTGCACTGTGTTACACAGCTGTGCTCTCATGCTGCAGTGCTTTGATTCTGACAGGATAGAGGGTTTTGTATAATGATAGAATTATATTACCTAATTTATGCAAATCTAGAACTGTGTTTTGCAAAAACCAAATAAAAGGTGGGTCTGTAGGAGACGTGCAAATGTGTCAAAGATGAAAAAGGCAAACCAAGTTCAGCTTGTGACTACTGACACCCATCCAGGGTTTCTCTTTATTGTCCAGCCAAAACATTTTTATATAAAGAATGGGTTTGATTAGTTTAGATTTCCCCTTTAAAATAGGGACAGTTATTTGGGAAAGTTGCACTGCTGGTGAAATGTTTAGGCAACAAGCAGCACTTCAGCTCAATAACTGAGGTGATAAATATGGAGTTAATTTTGTGCCAAAATGTTTGAGAGAAGATCCTGATGTTTGAGAGAGGAATGTTCCGGTTTGAGAGGACAGCGGTGCTCTGAGCGCGCAGCTACTGAACTTGAACGCACTTGAACTTCAAATAAATAGCTTAACATTAATCGACTAAGCTGACGTTAGCAAAGTTTCTTTGAATGTAGCTCACAATGTCTAACAGTGTTCTACTGAAAAGTCTTAACCCTCTGATAGCGCTTGTCTTCACAGTGTCGTCTTATTAATTATGTATATTTATCTTATATAATGGCATCATCAAGAAATAGTACTGATGCCGTGCAGTTTTATATGGACAAAAAAAAAAAAAAAACTTTTCAGTGAGTACAGGGAGTAATATAACTCATCCTACTTTGTTTACTAGACATAATACTGTTTTCTAAGGCCCATACATTTTGTATTTTCCTCTGTATTTGATGCTCACACATCGGTTACTGTAAATCATTGATTAAAAATATCAAGCACACAAACTTATAAATATAAGGGATATTTCTTCTCATTCTCAGCTCTTTGCTACCATCTCTGGATTTCCACCAATCCCTTTGAATAAGCAGTATACTCTAAAACTCTAACATAAAACCCAGATGATTCTGAAACTTACTGTTAAAAGACTTAATCGGCTGACTTATCATCTGTTGTCAGCATTTCAATGTGTTAATGCAGTTAATATCCTGGACACTAAGTTTAGGCTATCAAAACACACTGACGTTTGGCTTCAAACCAACCTCCTGTTGATGGGTGCTAAATAACAACAAGAAAAAAAAACAATGTACAGGCCTTAGGAAACAGTATTATGTCTAGTAAAAGTAGGATGAACTATAACTCCCTGTACTCACTGAAAAGTTTTTTTTTATATATATATATATACAGTATAAAACTGCACGGCATCAGTACTATTTCTTGATGATGCCATTATATAAGATAAATATACATAATTAATAAGACGACACTGTGAAGACAAGCGCTATCAGAGGGTTAAGACTTTTCAGTAGAACACTGTTAGACATTGTGAGCTACATTCAAAGAAACTTTGCTAACGTCAGCTTAGTCGATTAATGTTAAGCTATTTATTTGAAGTTAGCTAACGTTAAGCCTCTGGTAGGAAACAAATGGCCTAGCTACCAATGTTAGTTATATTAATACGTTATTATTTATGACAGAGCATTACTGATCAATCATTTCCATTAATTTGATACTAGAAAGCTTTAAACCATCTAGCTAACGTCAAGGCTACAAGCACACTGGCCGACTCAGTACCACAGCTACGAACCTACCTTGACCAATGGGCATAAAGCTGCTTAAGAAAAGATGTAATGATTGGTGCGCTGACAGGAACCGCCCCTCGGCAGCTCTGATTGGCTGGAGTTATGACACAATTCAGACATTATACAGCGAGCAGATGTGAGAGCTGAGCGCGCGCTGCGGAGCTGAGAGCAGAAGTGATTTGCGCGCACGTGCGAGTTTTGAAGGTGAAGAGCGCGATTAAGCAAGATTTCCAGTTTTGAGTGCAAACCGTTTTGCACGTTCGAGTTCTGAGAGGGAAAAACATTGTTGTGCAGACTTTCAAGTTTTGAGTGAAACCAGAGTTTTGTTGAGCAAATCCGAAGGTGTTTATCTGCGCACTTCGTGCTGACGAGAGCGTTCAAGTTCAGTAGCTGCGCGCTTAGAGCACCGCTGTCCTCTCAAACCGGAACATTCCTCTCTCAAACATCAGGATCTTCTCTCAAACATTTTGGCACAAAATTAACTCCATAGATAAAGCTCTGTAGCTGATATCTATCTGCCTTAGACTGCATGGTGAGCAGAGCTATCTGTCTGCTGAATTAGTAAAAATCAAGCCACTGATTCAGTGATGGGGAAGTTTACAGAGCTGAGGTGAGATGTGAGATTTAATGGACTGAATGTTTCAAACACTGTTGTCACGTAACGTAAACATGTTTTGAACTAAAGATCGTTACCAAGGTGAAAGAACGTTCCATAGAACTCTAATGAAGCTGAAGGTCTAAACTCGTTCAGTCGTTCACCGACACCCAAACGATCAACCTGCTTTCACTCGAGCTCTCAGTCACAGCGAATCAACGGACACTCCTGCTTTAAGATGAAGCTTCCTCTGGTTCTCCTCGGCGCTCAGCTGCGGCCAGCGGTTCTTTGTGCCGCTGGTATTTCAGCAGCAGCTGTGACCTCTTGTTTTTTTCTTTACAGGTGGCGGCGGATTCTGGACGGACAGCGGACGACAAGGGCCGAAGATGCTGCGACCCAGACGGACGCCTGCGACGGTGAGTTAGCGAGCGGATATTCCTGCTAGCATAGAGCGCTAAGAGAGACACTTGATGTAGAAAAACGACTGTAGAGGGCGAAACTTAGTGCTGCTAATCCTGACAGCGTTTTCTGAAATGCAGCAGTTCAGTGTAAAACAGGTCTGAGGGGTTTTTGGGAGAAACAGTTTTAAAAAATGCACTTTTTATTGAAGAGCACACTCATGTCCCTCTCTCACACTCAGCGGCCCTAACCGAGCCCGCATTTAAAGCTTAGTAGAGAAGCTGTCTATTGCAGTGTAACTTACTGCTGTCTCACTCACTTATTTACAGATTTGTTTTGTGTTAGTAGCGTTAGCTGACTTTAGCCTAAAGCTAGGCTAAGTCTGGGGTTGCTATGGCAACAGATTTCCTTCAAGGGGCCATATTACAGAAACGTATTATCTGACAAGACTAAAATCAGATTATTTACAGATTTATATTACAGAAGCTAATCTTATCTTAATCTTATCTTAATTAAGGAATTTTATCTTATTTTACAGTATTTTCTAGTGTTTCTGGTCTAGTGTTGGTCTGGTGGTTTTGGTCTTAAAAAAAGGGGCTTCTGTTTATTTCACATTTTGTTCTTTCCAATTGTTATGATTTTAACACTACACAGTTACACTATACAGTTTGGTCAGTAGGGGGAGCTGTGCACTCACTGCTCGACCTCAAACTCCAGCTACAAACACAGTTATTAGCAGAGCCGGTTTATGAGGAGCCTGGCCACCTCCTATTTTCCCCGTTATATCAAAAACATGACTGCAAACCAACAAGACCTTTTACATCAAGAAAAAGTCATTTTTTCCACTGTGTTTTATCAAACACACTGACAGATTTTAGGTGACTTATTGTCCACTTTATGTTTATCATGTGTACTCCCATACGAAAACTGGGTATTCTAGAACTACAGAGAAGGTGGGGACATAAGAAGCTATAAAAAGCTGAGGAAATGAAAAAAAAATGAAACACTTGGTACTCTGAGACCGAAACTGTAGAATTATCCAGTTCATTGAGTTCAACAACTATGCAAATACAATCAATTAAAACTACACTGCTCTCCTGGCACTTATTTGTTAAAAATCAGCTGCTTACCTCACCAAAAGATCAGTCTGGTCTAGGACATCTTTTGAGACCCCATCCTCATCAATATTTATTAAATGGAGGCCGATCTAAAAACACTTAACTGATCGTTATTTGTGTTCTAGCTGCAAAAAGGTCTATATTATGTCATTATGCTTCACACTGGTGCGCTGTGCTTGGAGTTTTTGATGTAATTTGTAGACGCTCCCTAAACTAAGGCGGTTTCAGCATCACACAAATCAGCGCGTCCTGCGTGTTTAAAAGGCACTCATTTCACATGAAACCTAAATCAGGACTGGCTGACTGTCTTCAAACATCTCTCCTGGCAGCAGGCCCCCCTCCCTGTTTCCCAAAATGAAAAACTCTTCAAACGTGATGATTCATGTGACACATTTATCATTCAACCGGCGAATTCAAGGCGAAAGGTGGCGAGTTTGCGTGTGTGAGGTTTATTGTAATCCAGCTGCTAATCATCTCTGTTTTATACTGTATCTGTAATTACTGTCTTTTTTACTATAACTGTAACGAATTACAGTCGCGTTTTGTATCCTAATTACGTAACGCCGTTAAATGTATTTCGTTACTACCCAACCCTTCCCATCAGGCAAGATCTAGAACAGCTTACAACTACATGAGGCTCAGTTACTGCAACAACACCGTCACTCACTGTGGATGGTGTACCTTAGTGTTCAGACTGTATCAGTGGAGGGACGATTCCACAGTTTATGCACTAGAGAAGGAATGATGTACATTAAATGTAATGAATCTTGAACATAGGCACCTGTGTCCAGGGGTTTGGTTCAGATGAGCTTCCTCCTGGGATTCCATCAGTTGCAGGCTGGCCACTGTTCTGTCCCTCAGCCTTCATCCTGTTTATTCTACAGAGCAGAATTCAACTGTAAGCCATGTCTAGTTATGCTGCAGTTAAGGACCTTAAATATGTAAAAGGTCATACCACTTTGTACTAAATCACATGAAGAAAAAGCAGGATGTGTAAAACTGAAACAAATATTATCACCGACATATTAAACATTATTTTGGCCTATCCTTTTGCTAAATTATTAATTATTAAATTAATAGGTTTTTCATTGAAATTCAATTGCTGTGAGGAAATAGCAAACAAAGATTTCTACAACTACACCCCCAAAATGTCTCTCTCTCCCCTCCCTGTTTTATCTCTCCATCTGTGTATAAGACCCTTTTATATATGTAATTTAAGTTGTACATTCGGTCTGTCTCCTATTTAAATAACTGACATAGTCATCTTTGGTTCTGTTTGGATCCACAGTCATTCAAGGTTCCTCTATGCTGTAGGAAAACAACTTTACACCATGTTATCACTGACTTCATTTCCAGACAGACCCTAAAACAAGCAGCTTTCCTCGGTTATCAATGAATGAATGTCCTCACTCAGCTTATTATACTGAGCCTCAGATGTGCTGAAGAGCTTGGAGGATTGGGAACATTGCTGAGTAAGTATCAGTAATTTTCTGTTACAAAAACATCTGTAATATCTTTAAGAGAGCAGCAGGCCTACAGAGAATCCTTTGTGAGTGACAGAGACATTGTAGGGTGACACCTGGGGCCTCATTTATAAACGTGAAACTTCACCTTTAAGTAATGGTTTATAAGAAGGGATTTCCATGGGGCTAACAGGAACAAAATCATGAGTGGGGATGTCCACAGAAGACCTGGCGGGTAGGAGGGCTCTGGACTATTTGGAAAAAAAAAAAGTAAGGAACCACATATTATGCAGGAAAGAATCAGCAGGAGAGCCAGATTTGCAGCAAGTCACCACACATCTACACATTTAGGAAATCTGCACATTTAACTTCCCACAACATCCATATAATGCAGTGATACATTAAAACCCTACTGTGGTAATCGATGTATTCTTTTATTGTTTGTACAAGTTTTACAGCAGTGAGTGGTAAAAGCAAAACAAAGTGAAGCTAAATTTTGTGCTCCCTGCCTCTGTTTTAGTTTCATTTAGTTTCACTTTGATTGTTTTTGTTAGCTGCATATCTGTGTGATAGATGGAAGTGGCAGTTTCCGCCCTTAACGGTAAACTTCACTCCTCTTCACAATGTAGAAAACACTACAGTGCATATATTCCACCTTAAATAAATGAAACAGTAAAGCTTTCACTATAGCCTCTGGTAAAACTGTGATGATTTAACCCTGTACAATTATTCTGTGCATGTTCTAAGCACTAGAAAACTGTAAAAAATAAAAGTCTAGAATAATGAATGGAGCTGTAATATGTAACTGTAAAACACTGGGTTATAATAAAATTAATATAATAACCTTTGGTGAATAGCAGCAAATTCACAGCTTGATCCAGCTAATGAAGGGCTTGATAATTACCAAATAATCTGGATCAGATGTGATGGAGGAGAAAATAGTCACTGCTACTTCACCTGCCACAATAAGAGGCAGATACCAACCACAAATAGGTGGGGCTCATCACTCTATTGGCACTAAGCTCACCTATACTAAGCTTAACTGTTGGGCACTTCCTGATATATCTGGCTCTCAACATCCAAAGGGATTACCTCCCTAATGGCTCAAAACTACAGAGCACTGCTCCTTGTGATTAGATTCCCACTCCTCCTGCCTGGTCAGCCCAGATTGCGCAAGTGTGATATCAAGGGACTCAATTAGTGAGTCAAGGTGTGTTATTGGCAATTTAGAGAAAGCTCTGTGGCATAAACACACACAATTCCATAAAAGTTGGGTTTGTGTGAAAAGTGGGTGATGTTCAAATAAACACAGCAAGTAATGAAAGTAGTAGTAGTGTAGTCTGTATGACCTGACTTTCATATTGTAATGACATTTTTATCATGAATGTGGAAAATGTGAAATTCTGTAGTTTTAAAGTACAGAACATCACCTTTTCCACACACATACCAAAAACATATTATTACATTACAGCACAAAAATACTTTACTGTACTTTTTTTCTTATTTCCCAACAGCATATTAGCTTTATGATCACCTTAACTATTAGAGAGAGGGGGCTCCCGAGTGGCGCAACCGTCTAAGCGTTGGCCCTATCGTCAGGAGATCGCGAGCTGGATCCCTGGTGATGCTACAGCCATCCGTAGCCGGGAGTCCGAGAGAGCACAATTGGCCTCGCTCTCCCTGGGTGGGTGGGATGGCTGCCCTTCTCCCCCCATCACTCACTCAGGGCAATGCTAGTCAGCGCAGGCGTCTGTTCGCTGACGTAACAGATCTGGCGGTTGGCGCTTTCCTCCGAGCGCGCTCAGCTGTCTAGTGACGTTGCGTGAGCGGCAGCTCGAAAAGAAGCGGTGGCTGGTTTCACAGGTCTCGGAGGAAGCCTGTGTTAGCCTTCACCCTCCTAGCGTTGATAGTGTCGTGTGATTCGGGGAGTCCTAACTAGCGGGTGGAATTGGAGACGACTAAATTGGGGAGAAAACCGGGTAAAAATTGAAAAAAATAATATATATATATATAGGTCAGTGACTTTGAGTGAGCTCAAAGACAGAGTATTGTTGGCACATCTGTTTTTTTAATATTTACCTGCCCTGTCCCAACATGTTTTGGAGTGCAGTGTACTTCTTGCAATATCTCGTGATGGTCAAGTATCCTTGTTTTGTTAATCAAATCCACTGATTTTACTCTCCAGAGTGTGATTTGTCCATCATTAAAAAACCTGAGCTGTATGAAGATGACTGTGTCTTTGGTCAGTGTGCTGCTCCTGATGACCGTTTCTTTCTCTATAAGGAAGGTAGGTGACATATACTTACACAGTGACTAAAGCACATCTCTCTCACTCCTTTAAGAAAAATGGTAAAAGTTACAGCAGCCTGCTACATTATTAGTTTGCTAATTCGTAAGGACTAGACCATTCTCACACTTCCGCATTCGCTAATGTGGAAGCTTAAATTGTAGTGTTAAAAACCGCCAGTGTGTTGTTAACAATGTCTGAGACTACTGCCTGGATAAATGCTGCGATCCTAGATGCACCAGTAATTCAACCAAACAGTCTTACCTGATTTTCCACTCAATAAAGTTTAAATATGTTCAACTTTAGCTGAAAAGCTCCACTCCTCATGTGTTACTTTTAACAAGGTAACCAAAAAAGAGGGCGATTAAAACTGAACCAGAGAACCAACAGGGGCTGCACAATAGGACAGATTTACTCACATTTTTATTAAAAATGTTCAGCTTAAAGATAAATATTCATTCACTAACATTCTGGGAATCAAACACAGATTGAGATAAAAAGTGGGAAAATCTGTGCAGAGCTATCGGCCAGTTCTGAGTCCCAAAACAGTCAATATATTTTTTTAAACTTAAAAAATATAATAATAATAACGTTTTATCAACCATTATATCTGCCTCTCCATGTGCGTTCCAGTGTTAAATCTTAGTGATTGTGGGTGTGACACAATCAGTTATAGCATCACATAAATCTGATTGGTTCAGCTCATTTGCCTAAAGTTTGTTCAGAAGGAGAAAGCAGTGTCAGTTAGATGTAAGTATTATCATCTATCATCTCACTGTATGACAGATTCTGTTTGATGTAAATTAGCAACAAAAAGGGGCAAATCTTACTGCATGACGTCACGTCACATATACTCTGCTTAAAATTTCAGCAACCCCGACTTAAAAAACCTTCCTGCCTGCCTAAATACTGTTTAAAATGCATTATTTCCAACAGGATGCATGGTACAGATGTGTGACACAACACACTGCATTTACTGAGCAGTGGTAAACAGAGTGCACTGTGACAAATGGGCAGAGTCTCACAAAGTTGAAATGTTTTCAATTTTCACGCACCGAGACCAAAAGAAGATTTTTGAGGGAGGCCATCCCTCCATTACCGCTCTGCTAAACGGTGCAGGTGAAGGTTAGATAATGCTGCTGTTTACGGATGTGACGACGCAAACGTAACGTAAAAAATATAAGTAAAAATAAGTAAATACATAAAAAATAAAATGAATGTAATTCATAAACTTACAGAATGTTACAATTGATTAACCAGCTCACCTGTGTTTCTAATAAGCCCAGTCATGTACAATAGATTTCTCATATTTTCTCTTCTTTATTTCACTGTTTTTTAAAAGATGTCATGAAAACTTGTCTAATTATTTTAAGAGAGAAACTGAACATTCGTTTCTTCATAAGATATAATGACTAAAAACAGAGATGCCCATTTAAGAAATACAATACAGCGCAAAAGTCAGAAACCACTCTTTCATTAGTTTAATTTCCAGTCAAAATGGCCTTTCATCATGAACAGTTACTGAACAGTTAATCATTTAATTCATCATTTTTTAGAATCAGAAAAAAGCAGAAACCATACAACAGAAAACTTTACCTTTATTACAGCCTCCAGACCTGGTTTTAGTTTTTAAGGAACATTTACCACACCTACAAAGTTCAGTCTCAGAAGTTGGTTGCATTTTCTGTTTCTCACAATCCAATATCACATTTAGACTCATCAGTCATCAAACTTTATCTCGGATGTCCAGTTTTGGCGTTCTAGTGCAGATTTCCTCACAGCTGCACATCCTTTCAGACTCATAGTGTTGAGCTGTCTTCTCACAGTAGAAGGATGGACAGAAACACCTATGGATTTTTTCAGATCTGAAGCAAAAGTGGAACTTGATTTTCTCCTCTCTCTCAAAGACGAAAGCTTTAAGTACTGTTGTTTATTAAGTAGCGATGATGTGAAGATGCTGAAGAAGTCTCCGCTGACACCGTATTCCTTGCACAAGATGTTTATTACAAAGTAAAACAGTATCATATCAAGCACTATAAAGTACCTGAGAGAGGATCCGTGCCAATTGTGTCCCCTCCAGAACAGAATAAACCAGCTGCTTATATAGGGTACTTGTTGTTGAAAAAGCAAACTGAACATATGGCCGTTTTAAATTGATCTCATCTATGTGGAACTAAGAGATAGACCTTTGGACCAGTGGGCCCCTTTAACGTAAACATTCCAAATCCTGCAGGACAGATAATACAGAGGACTTCAAGCCTCACCTTATACTTATAGAAGTTAAGAGTGTCTTTACCTTCTTTTATAAGACTATTCTTCTTAATACACCTCAGTACTTTTCATCTGATGGTGACAGTTTTGGTGGCTACCAGGTCTTGCCAATTTTTTCTATATGTTTTAATCATGTTTTGGAAACTACAGTTTTTTTTTTACATATTTTCCTTTGACTTTCCCAGTTTTATCCAAGATGATTATCTTGTATATAATGTCCTCAGAAATATCTCCTGAATAATGAATAAATTGACTTTTTCGCACTGCTTTATGTTGATTTAGTCTAAGGTGGGCTTATTGAAGGCTTCTCCCCTAACCGAATAAATGTGTGCAATTCTTTCTCTCATGAATGAATTAGTGATCTCAAAATACATTGAATATGAAAAAACAACACTCCTGGTTTTGCAGCTGCCTGGAAAAATGCACTTACTAAATGCGCCAAACATGGACTCAGGAAAGATTGCTCATATATAGAATTTAACAATGCTACTCGTAGCGGATCAGCAGCCTATCAGTCAGGTGACTTTCAGTTTTACACGCTGCGTTTCTTTCTGACTGATGCTATTCAACAACTCAAAAAAGAACAAACAGGGTGTGTGACCTCATATCGCAGAACTAGGGTTAAATTTGACGTTCTCAATAAAACTACTCAGGTGACAGGCTAGTACCTTCTTTCTGAGAGTGTACCCCTAGTTCCCCAGACTCCAACTTACCTGCAGGTACGTAATAACCGGTCTTCTTGATCCAGCCACTGCAGCCAAAGCCTATCAGTTTGACCTTCAAGGTGTCCCTACTGATGTTCTGATGCACCTTAGTTGTGTTACCGCCACACTGCCTCCATTATGACACAAGCTGTCTCTTCAGTGATGGAACCTCAAAAGTAGTCAACAAGGTGCTCTGAATCTATGCAGGGCTCAGGGCGCTCCAAGGTTATGAAGTAGCAGTTGAGATTGTCAAACCACAGGCTGTGTTATGTTATACAGATTATACAGATGGCTCATCATCCAGAGCCTCTTCCACAGGCATGGCCTTCGGCTCATCAGGCTTCAGGAATGTACATAGTTACATGGTGAGGAATCATCAGTGAAGAACATAAGCAGAAACTGATGGGGTAGTTATGGACCATAATGTGTTACTACTAGTTTGCTTTTCAGTTAGAGTATGAAGGCAAAAACTGGTTTACAGGTGAACTTACACTTTGAACAAATTGTCCTTGTCCTCGCTGCTTTGAGATGATTTTGATGGTCACTTACAAACCTTGAAGACAGATCCAGAGGCTCCTTTACCTAATTTTTCCTCCAATAACATAGCCAGAGGCAAAGGTGTCTGCGGAAAAAGAACATTAAAAACATGCATCAGCTCTTTTTAAATCATTTATCACGTTAACAGGTGTGGCGTTTGTTTTCTGATATTACTGGCTACTCTGTACCTTGATTATATCATATTAATTTTAAATGAAGTGAAATTAAGTGCATGTGGGGCCAAGATGGACATGTTGGCTGGGTAGCATGTTCTCAGTTACATTTTGAAAGTGTGCAAGAAAGCAATTTGTCTAGAGCAGAAGGGAACATATTCAGATCACACCGAGCATTAAGAACTGGAAAAACTCAAACTTAATCCATCATGTACTTGGGTACATTTGACATCACAGCTTCAAACACAATTCAAAATTACCATTGTTGCCAATGTTTTGGTTCAATCTTTTTGCACTTGTGATTGTATTTACAGCTACTTGATGCCACTAAATGAGCTGCTTCCTCCACTGACGGGGCACAGGTTACCCACCAAAAAGTATAGGCAATATTTTTACAAACATTCACAATCAAGCACTAACAAGCTTAGTACTTATGCTCATTAGCCCATGTGGGGCCAGTGAGCACTTTTTAGGAACATTATATTATTATTGTGTAGATCCTCCCTTTGCTCTACACAATATTAGGTTATGGCATTAAAGTGATGATTGATTGGTGTTAATGGGCCCAAAGTGTGTCAAGAAAACATTTCCCACAACATTACACCACCTCCACCAGCCTGGACTGCTGACACAAGGCAGGTTGGGTCTATGGCTTCATGCTATTGGTATCAAATTCTGACCCTTCCAACAGAAACTGAGATTCAACAGACCAGGCTAAGTTTTACCAGTTTTCAACAGTTGATTAGCCTTAGCTTTGTGTTCTTGGCTAACAGAAGTGGAACCCGAAGAGGTCTTCTGCTGTTGTAGCCCATCTGCCTCAGCCAAGTTCAATGTGTTCTACATTCTGAGATGCATTTCTGCTCATCACAATTGTACAGAATAGTTATGTGAGTTACCATAGCCTGTTTGTCAGCACAAACCACTCTGGCCATTCTCCAATGACCTCTCTCATCAGGAAGGTGTTTCCGTCTGCAGAACTGCTGCTCACTGGATTTTTTTTCATTACCATTCTGAGTAAACTCTGAAGACTGTTGTGCGTGAAAATCCCAGGAGATCAGCAGTTACAGGAATACTTAAACCAGCCTTTCTGGCACCAACAGTCATGCATATTCAAAATCACTGAGATCAAATTCTTTTCCCAGTCTGATGGTTGTTGTGAACATTACCTGAAGCTGCATCATTTTTGCACTGCACTGCTGCCACACTACAGGCTGATTAGATGTTTGCAGGACTGGGTAGGTGTAGGTGCTTGTTAAGTGTATTTCTATAATACTATAATATATATGTAACGGGTTTTGCAATTTTTAATATTATTATTGCTAGAACCTTATGTGAGGGTGTGAGGTAACCCGGATTTATTTGAAGTCTACAGACCAGGGCAAGAGAGAGAAACGCTCGCACCAAGGATTCTTCAGAAAAGGGAGTTTATTGGCTAAATATCAAACTACTTTTGGACTACATTCAATGATAAACAATAGAAAATAAAACCAGAAAACAAAACAAAACAAAGTGATAGTAATGAAAGACAAAATAGCTCGAGTAAGCTAAGAGTGATTCACGGCTAAATGGTATGAGGCAGTGTGGTTTGGGGAGCCGCTTGGGAGAGCCTCTAGAGAATTAACCTAAGCCTGGACGGGAATAACTATATGGCTGGATGTACCTATAAAAGTTCTCTTATTAAATAAATTGGCGTCAGGGCCCTGACTGCAAATTGATGGTTCCAGCTTACGTGGGAGTCGGGGGCTGACTTCAGGAGGGGTCGTCTCAGGACAGACTCGATCGAAGGCTGGAGCTCACGCGGTGGTTCCTCTCCTAGCTGGCCGTGGATGCTGCATCTCCGTGCGGGAACGCGCCTTTCCCTCAGTGATTGGGCGGAGGTGTCTCGTGGCCGTCTGACGGTGGAGCTTGGGTGGCCTTTCGAGGGTCGATCTGTTCACAGATCAGTGCGTGGCTCTGGGTGCGATGCTGGGTCTCCGTGGCGTCAGAACCGCTCCCACTCCGCTGGCGAGGTTCAGGTTGCAATCAGGGTTCTGAGGCTGGTGGTACCAATTTAACTAACTACCTCTCTTTAGCAGAATCGAAAGTTATGGATATATCCTCCCGGGCCAGACAAGAAATATCCACCTTCCTTCTCTGAGGGTGGTTCAAACTTAAGGTGTGTAGACGAACAGGCAAGTTACAAAACAAACAAAGGTTTCAGATCTGAAAATTTAGCGTCCTAATACTTCTGACCTGTCTTTCTGACCTAGGCCGGCACAAACTTAGAAACTTTTGTTGCTAACGCAGGAACTCCAAATTTTGCGGTGCACTCTGGTTTTGCTCGGCTGGAGACCCTACCCTTTGGAGGTGGTGCCAGAGTGCTGATAGGTTCTCCTCACCTAAGGTTCTCTGATTGGTTGTGCATAGTTTGAGGAATGCCTTCCCCAAAATCACTGCCTCCTTTGTTTCAGCTAGTTTAAACAAAGAAAAAGAACATTTCTATATCATCCAATTGGTTTAACTTTCAAAATCAAGGAATGAACAATTGGGATATTCAGGCATGTTTCTAAGAGAGAGTTTAACCCTTGTTACCTGATACACAATACATGTCAAAGAACACAGGTACTATTTGCCTATCATCTCTGAACATGACCCAGTGCATGAAAAAAATAAAATCAACAATAAAAGGAAAGGAACAAAGGAAGAAAAGAAAAGAAAACCACATTCAGGATACATCTTGGTCAATGGTCTGAACTCATAGCAATTAAATGGTTAGGTCTGACTGTTATCAAAGTTATACTCTACGTATTTCTAGCACTAAACGATAGAAAAAGATACAGGTAATATTTAGGTACTACCCAACAACAAGATTAATACCACAAGTAGTATTACTTACAGATCATAGAAACTTTGATAATCAAGCAGACAAAGCACGAATCATCAAGCAGAATCAAGCAGACAAAGCACGAAGTTTTCTTGCTTTTTTATAAGCACAAGTTCTTATGGTGGTGATGCAGTAATTTGCGGTTTCACCCCTTGGGGGCGCTGTGGGTCCCTGCTTGAGATCCCTAGGGAATTTAGAAAGTTGGAATTTTGCCGTCCAAAGTCGTACAAATTCCGTTTTGGTATGTCTAGTTTAGTTAAAAAGAGTTCTAACGAATGGTTGCAGTCTGGAGTGGACAAACACTGTACTGTACTTTCTGTTACTTAAGATAAAAAGTTGTCCACAGTACTTTGGAGAGGAATCTGACTGAGTCTGCGGTTGGGGGTATTAAGCCGACAGCTTTACGCCTCACTCCCAGACTTGCTGGAGCCAAAAGGCCCTTAACTTTTGGGTAAACACTCTGCTTGAGGTAGAGTTTCAGCCAGTGTTCGCTACATATAATAAACTATAATATTATAATAAAACTATAATGCAGTTTGAAAACATAAAAAAACACTACAGTATTTTTGTTGAAATTAAATTAATCAGACTAGTAGTCTTATCTGGTTTTCTTTTTACATATTGTTAATTGCTCTTTTCTCAGTTACATTAAAGATAAAAGGGTTTGATTGTGCACTGATTTCATTTGCTTTGGCAGAGCCAGCATACCGGCACCTGCTTAAGTGTCTGGAGAGAGAAACTCTGCTTCTGCTTTTGGTTTAAACCTAAGTTAAAATCAGATATTCAGATATTCTGAATTTCTTTTTCTTTGTCGTTGTCATTTGTCTACTCATTTTTTTCTTTACTTCAGCAATTGTTTTATTATTTCTGTAATTACTTGGGCAATATTTGAAATAAATTTGCATTTTTGTATTGCATCAAACTCTGGTTATAATTATGAGTTGACTGAGTGTTCTCTTGTTCACTAAATCGATAGTCATAACTGAGAGACCAAAATACTTTTACAGGGCAACAGGTAGACTGTAAACTGTCTGTTTATTAAACCTGATTCCAATGACACAGGTTTGTTTGCTGGGCATAGAAAGTAAAGCTACATGGTTTAAAGAGAAACAGAAACATAACAGTAGATAAAGATTCATTGTGACCATTCAGAATTATCAAAGTTCACTGAGTAACACAATTTGTGCTGGTTATTAGTTAATTTAAGTGCTGTACTGTATTTTGAGAGTCTGCTGTCTAACATTTAGCTAAATATACATTATATGGTCAAAAGTATGTGGACACCTGGCCATCACACGTATATGAGTCTGTTGGACATCTCATTCCAAAATCATGGGCAGTAATACGGAGTGCCCCCCCTTTGTGGCTGTAACAGACTCTACTGTTCTGGGAAGGGTTTTCACAAGATTTGGAGGGTGTCTGTGGGAATCTGTGTTCATTCAATCAGAGGAGATTTTATGAGGTCAGGCACTGATGGTGGATGAGAAGATGTGGCTCACAATCAACATTCCATTTCATCCCAAAGGTGTACAACTGAGCTGAGGTCAGGGCTCTGTGCAGGCCACTGTAGTTCCTCCACACTAAACTCATCAAACCATGTCTTTATAGAACTTTCTTTGTGTACAGGGGCAGAGTCATGCTGCAACAGGAAAGGGTCTTCCCCAAACTGTTGCCACAAAGTTAGAAGCATATAATTGTCTAATATGTCTTTGTTTGCTATCATTTTAAGATTAGATTTCACTGGATCTAAAAAGCCATAGCCTAAACCCTGAAAAACAGCCCAGACCATTATCCCTCCTCCACCAAACTTTACTGTTGGTATTATGCATTCCAGTACTTCACTATCTGACAGTCCATCAGACTAGACTATCAGATAGTGAAGCGTGATTCATCACTCCAGAAAACACTTTTCACTGCTCCAGAGTCCAGTGGTGGCATGCTTTACACCGCTCCAGCCATGCTGTTGTTACATGCACAGAATGTGGCTTGGTGTTGTCATGCGAAATAAGGATGAGTGTCCGTGAAAAATGCCTGTATAAAAGGCAGCATATGTTGCTCAGAAATGTGTTCAGTGTTAATGGTCCTTTCACAGATGTGCAGGTTACCTACTACCCCCCTCCATACCATTACAGACCCTGGCTTTGCAACTTTACGCTGGTAACAATCTGGATGGTCCTATTCTTCTTTGCCCCAGAGAACGCAACATCCATAATTTCCATTCTGAGAGGTTGACGCAGACCACAATCCACATTTCCACCGTGCATCAGTCTATTTCAGATGAGCTTCAGCCCAGAGAAGTTGGTAGTATGTATGTATAGACATTGTTGCCAGCTTTTAATGCAGTGCTCTCTGCAGGGTTGAAGGTCACAAGCTTTCTGGTGTGATTTTTGGCCTTGCATTTTATGTACAGAGATTTGTCCAGATTCCCAGAATCTTTTGATAATATTATGCACTGTAGAGGGTGAGATATCAAAAATCCTCAACCACTCATTGAGGAGTGTTTTCTTAAATGGTTGGACTAAATGCTGATACATTTTTGTGAGCTCTGACCCATCTTTGCTCATGAAGGACTGGCCTTTCCTGGATGCTCTTTTTACACTCATGCCTGATAATATTACCTATTTTAATTTTTTCTGAACCTTTAACAACACTTTTAGCCTTGAATTGCTCCTGTACCAACTTTTTTGGAAAGTGTTGCAGGGACCAATTTTAGAATAAGTGTATATTTACCAAAAACAATGAAGTTGCTAAGATAAAACATTACATACTTTGTCTTTGTACTGTTTTTGTTTAAATACAGGTCAAAGTGGATTTGCAAATCACTGCTTCCTGTTTTTATTTGCATTTCACATACTGTCCCAACTTTTTTGGAATTGGATTTGTAGGATCAGCTACCATTTATCCAAGTAATTTTGGTTTTGATGATGAAAAAGCAAGAAAAAGACTGAAGCCTACAATAAAACAGTACTAAAAAATACGTAATACGTAAAGATGTGTGATGTTGTCCGAAAACCTCTTAAGAAAACTGACCCGACACTTCTGACTTATAAATTATTATTTCAGGCTTTATACGGTGACTCACCTGTTATTTCTGTTTTGAGACATGATTTTCTAATAACTCAATCATTAAACAACATAATGGTACAGTATTTACTAGGGTGGCACAGACACAGGACGACATTGGCACTTAAATGCAGTATTGATATTGTCGATGGGGGTGCCAATACTTATCCCCAATACCACAAAGCAAGTTCTGATGCGCATGCTGAGTGACGCGAGCATGAGCAGACAAGCAAGCAAGCAAAGTTTATTTATATAGCGCTTTTTACAACAGGTGTTGTCACAAAGCAGCTTGACAGAAAAATCTGCATTACAGAAAGAAATCCGGGTCCGAGCCCCCATGAACAAACCAGTGGCGACAGTGGCAAGGAAAAACTCCCTAAGAGCAGGAGGAAGAAACCTTGAAAAGAACCAAGACTCAGAAGGGGAACCCATCCTCCTCTGGTCGACACCGGATAGTAAAACATTGTTAATATAAGGTATAGTAGTACACAGCGGGAAAACAGGTGGAGCAATGGTTAAATTGATTAGTTTAGTTTAAGCAGCAGCAGCAGCAACATCATGGGGAGGGTCAGTTTGTGAGGGTGAGGTTTGCACAGCGTTGTTCAGCGTGAAGCTCAGTGGTGGTCAGTCCGGTCCAGAGGGCTGGTGAGCAGCGGGCACCCGATCACGGCAGGCGAGGCAACAGCATCAGATGCACAGGATGGGCAGCTAAATCTAATTACCAAAGGCTTGACTATACAAGTAAGTTGTTAGCCTAGACTTAAAGACTGAGGCTGTGTCTGAGTCCCGAACATTAACAGGAACATTATTCCAAAGCTGGGGGGCTTCGTATGAAAAGGCTCTTCCCCCTGACGTAACTTTATTAATTCTAGGTACTAATAGTAAGCCAGCACCTTGTGATCTAAGTAGGTGTGATGGTTCATAATGGGAGAGAAGTTCACTCAGGTACTGAGGGGTGAGCCCGTTTCTTAAGTCAGTAAGAGAATTTTATAATCAATGCAAAATTTAACTGGTAACCAGTGTAGGGTTGATAAAACTGGGCTAATATGGTCAAATTTTCTGGTTCTAGTAAGAACTCTGGCTGCAGCGTTCTGGACTAGTGAAGCTTGTTAAGGCTTTTGCTGGGACATCCAGACAGCAGGGCATTACAGTAATCTAGCCTTGAAGTAATAAATGCATGAACTAACTTTTCTGCATCCTGTAGAGATAATGCATTCCTTAATTTAGCAATATTGCGGAGATGCAGGAAGGCTGTTCTAGTAATATTAGTTATATGTGTGTCAAAAGACAGACCAGGGTCTATCATGACACCAAGATTTTTTAAAGGTGAGCTTGATGCTACTGAGAAATTGGTAAGTTTAAGTGTAAAATCAGACAGTTTGTTTCTAGACAGAACTTAACACGTTGGCGGTGTGAGTTGACAAGCGGCAGCAAACATGCTCATGGTGAAATCTGTGACACAGAGGTGGGAACAAGTCACTAAGTTGCAAGAAACAAGTAAGTCTCAAGTCTTGACACTCAAGTCCCAAGTCAAGACAGTCGAGTCTTGAGTCGAGTCCTGAGTCAAGTCCTGAGTCAGTGAAGGCGAGTCTCAAGTCAAGTTGCCAGTCAATAGTCCTAATCTTCGAGTCTTAAACAAGTCAGTATGCATTCTTCAGCTAATTTAAGGCCATAACACTGAATAATGGTATTATAGCTTTTTAATGACAGCACGTTAGCAGTGTATGGCTGTATGTTCATTTTTTATTAATTTTTTACCCTTCATACTAAAATAAAAAATCCTTGATACACAAATAACTATGACAGGTATACTGTGTATAACAAGATTAGTGCACTACACATGAAAAGATGACATAGGATTAAAATAAAAACTAGCTAGCACTAAAACTAGCTCAGCCAACTAAAAACAACCACTAGTTTGAATTGAATTTAGACGACAACAGAAACCAAAATGACCGAGCTGAACAAAGTGTACAGAAAAGACAACAAAATGATGGTAAAAGTTCAAAAGCTGAAGTTGACTTTTTTCTCCAGCAGCTTCTCATTTGAATTGTCCATTCCACCTTAAATGGTGCAGCAGTTACTTTCTGGCACCTGCTGCACCATTTAAGGTGGAACAGCAAATAATAATCTAATATGAAGCTGACGGATAAAAAGTCAACTTCAGCCTTGTGGTGAATGTTGCGCTTGTTTTACCCGCAGAAGCTGTTAAAATTAGGTCTGATAGCTGTTTCTTTTGTTTTGCTATCATGAGGAAAATGGTCAGTTCGCCTGGTAAGTTTCTCCAGTAAAACTAGTTTAAGTGCTTAGTTTTATTGATGCTGTTGATACTTCGCATGTTTCTAACTTATGGAGGCGAATTTGAGCTCTAATGCTTCACTTGTCTTCCGAAATAAAATAAGCCGAGCGTTAGCACAGTGACAGACATCTGACGACGCTGCTGTGTATCAGATTTACAGCAGGAAACAAATCCATTCACATGTAAAATAACTGACGGTGTAGCAGTCTGCAGTCCAACGTCTCTCCACATTTTTTCAACTTTGGGTCTTGAGCCTTTCTGAGGCGTAAGCCTAATTCAAGAGATTAAGCTAATTCAAGAAAAATAGTTGTTGAATATGGTTCTTTTTACTAATAATTTGTAGTAAATAAACAAAACATAGGTTAGTTTTAAGCATATATATATATACATATATATATATGTATATATATATATATATATATACATGCTGGTGCATGTATAAGAATATATAAGTGTTTATATAACTGGTGCAGACAAAGAATGTGTGAAAATAAACACCCAGAAAATGTGCTACATGCCCTGTGTTGTTGATACATCCTGTGAAAGCTGCTGCACAACCACAACACCACAAACAGAGTGAAAAAAGTGCAGTGGATTCATCACCATCACCAAACTAACTGAAATGTAGAAGCTCCAGAGATCTTCAGACTCTCTCTCACCTGTCAAGAGTTTTTTCCTTGTGTTCAATAGGCTTGTAATAGTCTTGTAAGATTAGCATCATATCAGATAAAACCATGTGAATGAGTTCAAGTGAATCTCCACTTTGAGTAATAAAAGCAAACCTATGACTAAAGCCACACTGTTCTTCTGTGAATTAGTGTGGAGATCAAGGGTGTAAGTGGGCCGTATGCAGTATATACAGGGATGGGGGAGTAGCTAAGTAGCGCACTACTTTTTGTAGGTAACTAAACAATTTTGTAGCTAATAGCTGTAGCCGCTACAGTCTTATGAAAGGTATCTAATAGCTGTAGCGCCTACAAATTTTTGTCTAGCTATAGCGATGATTTTCGCTACAATTTTGCTATAGGCTTCAGGCAATCCGTGCAAAATCTGAACCATAGAACGTGGTCATTAATGGCTAGTGGTGACTGTGCAATCCTGACCGAGCCCCGGACAGTTCGAGCAAACGGTCACACGCTCGCCCCACGCGTTCATCGCCCCTTGCTAGTAAGCTTAGCTCAGGCTTCAGCTACCGAAATATTAAGAAGAGCCATTTTGTCCTTTCAACAAAAATAAGACCACATTGGGAGCCACAACATTTTATGTCCGTTTTACCATCTTGGCTGTAAATGTGTCTCAGGGTGTGCTGATCTACAGGCTAACAAATATTAACGAAAGTGCAGACTTACTTTGCTCTGTTTTAAGCTTTAGGTCAGCTGTAGCCACTTTTCTCCCACCTCTGTCAGGAAACTTCTTCACAAGTTTCTTGTAAAATGTCTCTCAATGTTCAACTTTTTACAAGGCTGAAGTTCAGCTTCTCATTCACCAGCTTCTCGTTCGAATTCTCCCATTCCACCTTAAATGGCACAGCAGTACAATCTGCGCCTCAGGCACCATTTAAGGTGGAACGGTACAATTTGAACGAGAAGCTTGTGAATGAGAAGCTTCAGCCTCGCAAGTTTTTGTAGATTAAACATATCAGGAAACCAGCTGAGTGATTATAAATGCAAATAAGTCCATTCATCTCCAAATTATTGATGTTGGTCTTAAATCTTTCTCTTTGCCTTTTCGTTGTCTGCGTTGCTGTGTGTCCAGCAGTCTGCATGTCAGTCTTCAGCATTAAAGGTTGGTGAATTAGCAGTTATACATTAACTCCAGCGTTTAAGACCATTTATTGTGAAAACTGTGTTAGAACTGTGTGTTATAATGATTTTACAGCAGAGGATTATGTTATTTTACCTAAAAATCTACTTCTGCTGTGGAGCCGCAACAGCTCTGCAGCAGTGAAGAGATTATTCAGGCCTGATTCTCACCCCAAACAGAGCCAGGGTCACTGATGAGGATTTTGAGGATAAAGTGTTGCTGAAGTTTAAAGGACTCTGAATGTCATGTCTGTAAATATCTTGCTGAAATGTTTAAATTGGAGCAGTTTTATTTCAACAGTTGACAATGCTCTGCACAAAGTTGTTTGGTTTGTATGCAGTTCTTTTTGTTGACTTTGGTAAGAAAAACATGGAATGATTGACTTTGCCTTTACTTAGTGTACATTTTTGTTGGATATCACTTTGGTTGTGTAAGTTTGATTGTTGGTTACACTTCAACTTACTTTTTGGTGATCTTTTTGTATATTTGCAGCTTTTCAATTGTTTGTTTCTTTCTGGCACAAAACTAAATACAGTGACTTATTCACACTTTCAGTTGGGCTTGTTTGGTGTGTCAGGTGGAGATTCACAAACATTCTAACAGTCGCGCTTTGAAAGCCGATGGGGGTGCCAATACTTATCACCAGTACCACAAAGCAAGTTCTGATGTGCATGCTGAGTGACGCGAGCATGAGCAGACAGAACTTAACACGTTGGCAGTGTGAGTTGACAAGCAGCAGCAAACATGCTCATGGTGAAATCTGTGACACAGAGGTGGGAACAAGTCACTAAGGTGTAAGAAACAAGTAAGTCTCAAGTCTTGACACTCAAGTCCCAAGTCAAATCCCAAGTCAAGACAGTCGAGTCTTGAGTCAAGTCCTGAGTCAGTGAAGGCGAGTCTCAAGTTGAGTTGCCAGTCAATAGTCCTAATCTTCGAGTCTTAAACAAGTCAGTATGCATTCTTCAGCTAATTTAAGGCCATAACACTGAATAATGGTAACAGTACTATAGCTTTTTCATGACAGCACGTTAGCAGTGTATGGCTGTGTGTTAATTTTTTATTAATATTTTTACCCTTCATACTAAAATAAAAAATCTTTGATACACAGATAACTATGACAGGTATACTGTATATAAAAAGAGTAGTGCACTACACATGGAAAGATGACATAGGATTAAAATTAAAACTAGCTCAGCACTAAAACTAGCTCAGCCAACTAAAAACAACCACTAGTTTGAATTGAATTTAGACGACAACAGAAACCAAAATGACCGAGCTGAACAAAGTGTACAGAAAAGACAACAAAATGATGGTAAAAGTACAAAAGCTGAAGTTGACTTTTTTCTCCAGCAGTTTCTCATTTGAATTGTCCATTCCACCTTAAATGGTGCAGCAGTTACTTTCTGGCGCCTGCTGCACCATTTAAGGTGCAGTTTAAGTGCTTAGATTTATGGATGCTGTTGATACTTCGCATGTTTCTAATGTATGGAGGTGAATTTGAGCTCTTATGCTTCACTTGTCTTCCGAAATAAAATAAGCTGAGCATTAGCACAGTGACAGACATCTGACGACGCTGCTGTGTATCAGGTTTACGGCAGGAAACAAATCCATTCACATGTAAAATAACTGACGGTGTAGCAGTCTGCAGTCCAACGTCTCTCCATATTTTTTCAATTTTGGGTATTGAACCTTTCCGAGTCATAAGCCTGAAGTCCGAGTCAGAGTCATTGGTGTTCGAGTCAAAATCGAATCTCAAGTGTTTCTCGATTTTCTTGAGTTGAGCCTCAAGTCATCAAATTCGTGACTTGAGTCAAACTCAATGACTTGAGTCTACACTGACACCAGTATTTTGTGGGAAGGCGGTGGTAGTGAGTGACACAGAGGTCACATTCTCTTGGTCATTCTTCAACGTGACTCAGACAAGAAAACACACAATTTAAATAAGGTAAAGTGTGTTGACCTTCATAAGTCAGAGAATGGCTATAAAAATCTCTACTTACCTGAAAATGCCCACATCTACAGTTAGAGCGATAATTAAAAAATTCCAGTCAACTGGAACTGTGACAAACTTGCCTGGACGAAGACCCAAGTTTATTTCACACAGTGAGGAGGACGGTAAGAGAGGCAAAAGTCACTGTTGGAGAGCTATAGAAAAAAGAGTCAAGAGTTTTTCCCTTGTGTTCAATAGAATGATGTACGTTTATCATCATATCAGGTAAAACCATGTGAATGAGTTCAAGTGAGTCTCCACTTTGAGTATCAATAAAAGCAAACCTGAGACTAAAGCCACATTGTTCTTCTGTGAACCAGTGTGGAGATCAAGAGTGTAAGTAGGTCGTATGCAGTATATACAGTGCAGTGAGTAATCAGCTAATAGTTTTGTTAGCAGCTAATTAGCAAGTCTGTTATCTAAATTAGCTCTGTTTCATGCCATATTTTTAACATCTTAGAAGATGTTACAGTAGAAGACTAAGTGCTTTTTTTTGGCAATGGAAGGTTGAACAAAGTATCAAATGCAATAACTGTGGCACATGTATTTTTGTTAAAAATAATTATAACCCCATTTCCAAAAATTTGGGATGCTGTGCAAAACGTAAATGAAAACAAAATGCAATGATGTACAAATCACTTAAATTTAAAATAATACATTTATTTAAAAATAGTACAAAGATAACAAATCAAATGTTGAAACTGAGAAAATGTATTGATTTTTTGAAAAATATACGCCCACTTTGAATTTGATGGCAATAACACATTCCAAAAAAGTTGGGACAGGGCAACAAAAGACTGGTAAAATTGTGTAATGCTAAAAAAACACCTGAAGTTTAATTGGCAACAGGTAAGTAACATCACTGGGTAGAATAAGAGAGAGGAAAAAGAGTATACCAGGGAGGCTTCTTTCAGAAGTTAAGATGAGGAGAAGTTCACCACTCTGTGAAAGACTGTGTGGGCAAATAGTGCAGCAATTCAAGAATAACATTTCTTAATGTAAAATAGTAAAAGAACTTTGGGATTTCATCATCTATGGTACATAATATCATTAAAAGATTCAGAAAATCTGTAGAAAACTCTGTATGCAAGGGACAAGGCCAAAAACCAGTATTGGCTAGCCAAGATCTTTGGGCCCTCAGGTGACACTGCATTAAAAACAGACATGATTCTGCAGTGGAAATCACTGCATGGGCTCAGGAACACTTCTGAAAAACACTGTCTATGAAAACAGCTCGTCTCTTAAATGCAAGTTAAAACTATACTATGCAAAGAAGAAATCATATATAAAGAGGACCCAGAAATGCTGCCTCCTTCTCTGGGCCAGAGCTGATTTGAGATGGAGTGAGGCGAAGTTGAAAAGTGTCCTGTGGTCCGACGAATCTAAATTTGAAATCAGGCTTGTTATCAGCACACTTCAAAAGCCAGCATCCATGATGGCATGTGGGTGCATTTGTGCACATGGCATGCGTGACTGGCATATCTGTGAAGGCACCATTAATGCTGAACGATAGATACATGTTTTGGCAACATATGTTGCCATGCAGATAATATCTTTTTCACGACGACGTCTTCCTTGATTATTTCAGCAGCACAATGTCAGACCACGTTCTGTGTGCACTCCAGACCTGTCATCCACTGAAAACATAAGGCACTTTATGAAACGAGAAACATGACAAGAGACCCTGAATTGTTGAGCAGCTGAAATCATACATCAAGCAAGAATGGGAAAACGTTTCACTTTCAAAGCTACAGCAATGGGTCTCCTTAGTTCCCAAACACTTAAAGAATGTTGTTAAAAAAGAGGTGATGCAGCACAGTGGTAAACATGCCCCTCTCCCAACTATTTTGGAACGTGTTGCTGCCATCAATTTCAAAATGGGCAGATATTTTTCCAAAAACAATAAATTTATCAGTTTTAGCATTCGATGTGTTGTATTTGTACAATTTTTACATAAATATGGGGTGTAAATGATATTTTTCAATTAAAGATTGTATTTTTCCAATTTTTTAATGTGAGATTAAGCTAATTCACAAAATAGTGTGTTTAATTCAGTTGTTAAATATGGTTCTTATTACTAATTATTTGCAGAAAATAAACAAAAATAGGCTAGTTTCAAGCATATATATATATATATATATATATATATATATATATATATATATATACATATATATATATGCTGGTGCATGTATAAGAATATATAAGTGGTTAACATAACTGGTGCAGATAAAGAGTGTGTGACAATAAACAACCTGAAAATGTGCAACATGCCCTGTGTTACTGTTACATCCTGTGAGGGCTGCTGCACAACCACAACACCACAAACAGAGTGAAAAAAGGTGCAGTGGTAAATTCATCACCATCACCAAACTAACTGAAATGTAGAAGCTCCAGAGATCTTCAGACTCTCTCTCACCTGTCAAGAGTTTTTTCCTTGTGTTCAATAGTCTTGTAATAGTTTTGTAAGATTAGCATTCGATCAAATAAAACCATGTGAATGAGTTCAAGTGAATCTCCACTTTGGGTAATAAAAGCAAACCTGTGACTAAAGCCACACTGTTCTTCTGTGAATCAGTGTGGAGATCAAGAGTGTAAGTAGGTCGTATGCAGTACATACAATGCATGAATGAACTAAAATACAGCCTATTAATAACCCTAAGGACTACGCTGAATATTGATAAAGAACATTGAAAGATAAAATGAGCCTGTATTGTTTTATTTAGTTTTTTTTATTATTTTATTTTTAATTGTGTTAAAGCAGCAAGGAACTAGAAACATGTGCAAAATATACCCTCGTAATATTTTTCTCTCATACGGTACAACAGACAAAAGCTGCTTTACTGGCTGTGCCACGCTGTTTGGCAAACGAGACTGAAGATGATAAAGGGCATATTGGCTAAATGTTAGCTAATACAAGCTGATTGTGATCTTCAAGTGTATAATGTGGTGTATGTTGGTGACACACAGCCCTCCAGCATGGACTCTCAGATTTCTCAGAATCCTTTGGGTGATCATGTGACTCCATCACGCTCAACTTGTCATCGATCTGCCTCACCTGAATACTTAATATTTGCACCTGTTTTGTCTGTCATATGACCAGTTTAGTTAGCCTCATAAACCATTTAGAGTAGGGACTTTGTGAGGTATTCCCACTGTTTTCAGAGCTACTGAACGTTCATTGTGCATTCTGGTTTGTTTTTCTCGTGTATTGAACTTTTGCCTGTTTATTCGACTCTGCCTTTTGTTTTCTCCCCTTAGTTTGGTTATGACTGTGTTTTTCTGGTATTGGACTGTGTTGGAACTGACCTTGGCATGTTTTTTGACCACGACTTTGGAAATCCCTGACTCAAGTAAATCCTCTATTGTTTTTACAATCCACATGCATCTGAATTATTCTGATTCAGTAAATGGTAAATTTTGAATAAAACAGGCCGTCAAAATCTATTTAGCTGTAATGTCAGATGTAGGCTGACTGTTTTATTAGCAGTGAGTAATCAGATAATAGTTTTATTAGCAGCTAATTGGCAAAAGTCTGATATCTAAATTTGTTCTGTTTCATGCCATATTTTTCTTTAGTTTACACATTTCTCAATTAATGAATGTATTTTGCTGTTGTCAGATCAAAACCTTGTACCTCCAAAATGGTAACTTTATAGGGGGGGGAAAAAACATACTTTACTTTTAATGTAAGTCAGTGAAACCAGAGTTTTTTCCAAGTAATTTTGGGACATTTATTTTAGTATATTTATCATGAAATTTACTCACAATGTAAAGGGCAACAGGCATTTTCAAACTATGCCAAAAACTGAAAAACGACAAAAATGGAGATACGAGGTTTTGTTCAGACAGCAGCGATTTTTATCTCACACCACAAAAAGTGCTATTTCTGCAAAACTGATAACTATGCTATAGTGTTGAGAGTGATGTAGTGGTGTCTTTCTACCAAAGAGACTACAGCAGGCAATCGTTCAATCAGCTCTTGAAGAAAGGCAATCTTGAAGAAGTACAAAATAAACAAGGAGACTTACAGGCAAAGACTGAGAGACTGCGCGGTTTCGAGATGATGAGACCCCAAGAGAACTCTTCACCAGGTTGAAATCGCTTTATGTGAAGTGGATGACGCCAAACGTTAAAACTAAAGAAGAGATCGGAGAGACAGTCATCTTGGAGCAGTACCTAAGCATGGTGAATCCTGAGCTAAGACGCTGGATTGTGGAACATAGCCCATCGTCAGCCAAAGAAGCAGTGGAAATGGCTACCACACAGGGCAGCTGGCGTTAAGCTAATAAAAATGCAGAAAGGGATCAGAGTAGTGGGAAAAGTCGCCCTGAGAAAGTCTTTAAATGTTTTAATTGCAACCAAATTGGACACAAAATGAATGCATGCCTGTCAATGCAAAACAGTTCAGCTCAGCTGTGTTATTTATCCAGGAAAGAGAACAGATTTAAACCTGCTGAAGACACTAAAGAGAATGTTAATGCTGTGAAAAAAGGCAACAAAACGTTTAAAGCTCTTATACACACTGGGGCAAGTCAGACACTTGTGTCAGTAAAATGTGTGCCAAAAACCCATTTAAAACATGAAGCTAAGCTCAGAATGAAATGTATCCATGGAGAAGAGCAAATCTACCCAACAGCAGACGTGAACATTGAAATTAATGGTCAAACTTACCTGTTAAATGTTGGCGCTCTAGGAAAAAACACCTTATGCTGTGATTCTAGATTTACTGGTGTCTAAGCACAAAACAGCTGAAATTTTCACAATCACTAGAATTTAGTCATAGAACACTAGAAGTTACTGCAAGACCTGCCCTTTAATGAAGCCCCTAAAAGCAGGAAGTCTCATAGGCAACGAAGGCAAGAAAAAGTAAAAGGCACGGCCATGGCAGAACCTCTAAGTATGCCAAAAAGTAGCATGGGAGTGTTACCTGGTAACATAAGGGAGCTACAGGAGCAGAATGAGTCTCTTAAACCTCTGTTTTTAAAATGTAGTCAAGGGAACAGTCAGGACAAAAATGAGATCCAGTTCAAGTTGAGGGACAACATTTTATAGAGAATAAAGAACAATGTAGAACAGCTAGTGGTACCTACATGTATGAGGCAAAGTGAGCTTAAAATGGGGCATTCTGAGCCATGGGCAGGCCACTTGGGACAGGACAAAACTCAGACAAAACTTCTGTCCGAGGCTACACCTAGATGTAACAGAATTTTGCAGAACATGCCCAGAGTGTCAATTAACAGCCCCTCGGAAGAAGGCAGACAGGGTCCCTATGATTAACATGCCCATAATTGACGTGCCCCTTTCACGCATTGCCATGGATGTAGTAGGACCTCTCCCAAGAAGCCAGGGCAGCAACTGCTACATCCTTGTGGTCTGTGATTATGCAACAAGGTAACCGGAGTGTTTTGCGCTCAGGAAGGTTAAAACACGCCAAATACTCAGCGCTCTGATTCAATTAATTCTAGAGTGGCTATACCAAGAGAGGTTTTAACAGATCAGTGTACAAACTTTACGTCTAAACAGCTTAAGGATGTCTTCTCGCTGTTAGACATAAAAGGTATAAAGACCACCCCATACCATCCTCAGACCGATGACCTGGTTGAACACTTCAATAAGACCCTCACAAGCATGCTCAGGAAGTTTGTTTCGGAGACTGGTGCCAATTGGGACATGTGGTTGCCATATCTTCTCTTTGCCTACAGAGAAGTACCCCAAGCATCCTCTGGATTTTCGTCGTTCCAGCTTCTGTATGGCAGAGAGGTGAGAGGCCCGCTGGACGTCCTAAAGGAGACCTGGGAAGTGGCATGGCAGCGAGCAAAAGATCAACGTGCTATCACATTTGCTCAAAATGAGGGACAAGATGGTTCAACTGACTGAGATGGTCAGAGGCAACATGGAGGAAGCCCAGCATCACCAAAAGCAATGGTGTGACAAAGTTGCGAAAGACAGAGAGCTGTAACCAGGGGACAGAGCACTCATCCTTCTTCCTACATCTGACACTGGCCTGTTAGCCAAATGGCAGGGGCCATATGAAGTGCTGCAAAAGATCAGTAAGACCAGACATGAACTGTTGCTCCTTGACCGAAAGAAACAGAAACAAACTTTCCACATCAACATGCTGAGACAGTGGAGAGAGGCCAAGCTGAGCACAGCTGAACATTTATGGGTGAGAGCAGTTGGAGATGAGGAGGAGAACAAAGAGCAATATTTCCTAGGTACAGGAGGGACCAGCTTGAGCTGTCACACCTCCGCACTCACCAGCAAAAAGAGCTCATGAGCGTGGTTCCACCAAACGTCTTCAGGGAGGAGCTGGGCAGGACAAATATCATGCAGCGTAACAACCGTCTGCTGAAACTGTATCCAATTAGACAGACAAACTGTAGAGTGCCAGCACACTTGATTCCTGATTGGAAAAGGGAGGTAGAGGCCATGATGGAGCTGGGGGTGATAGAGCTGTCAAAGAGTGTGTGGTGTAGTCCTGTTGTCCTAGTGCCCAAGAAAGATGGAGGCCGACAATTCTGCATAGACTTATCCAAGCTCAATGCCGTATCCGCCTTCGACCCATACCCCATGCCAAGAGCAGATGAGCTGATTGAACGACTTGGAAAAGCAAAACTCCTCATGACCCTGGACTTGCGCAAGGGATATTGGCAAGTGCCACTCAGTTCTGGAACTCATGAGTTGACAGCCTTTCGAGTGCCGTCTGGGCTGTACCTCCCTGTACAATTTCTCTGTTATGCCTTTTGGCCTGCATGGAGCGAATGCGACATTCCACAGGCTAATGGATGAAGTGTTGAAAGGAACAGAAGGTTTTGCAGCTGCATACATCAATGATGTGGTGATATACCGTGCAAGCTGGGATGAGCATGTGCAGCATGGGAAGTGGTCCTGCAGAAGATTGCAGATGCAGGCCTGACAGCCAACCCATCTAAGTGCAACCTGGCTAGAGGCACGGTTCCTACCTAGATTATGTCCTAGGTGGTGTGGTAATGCACCCTCAGGTCAACAAGGTGGAGGTGGTCCGAAAGACTCCGGCCCCAACCACAAAGAGATGGGTAAGGTCCTTCCTGGGTCTTGTTGGCTGGTACTGGAGATTCATTCCAAACATCTCCAGTAGAGCTGCGGCATTGACAAACCTGATCAAGAAAGACATGCCACAATGGGTGAAATGGATAGCAGAATGTGATGCTGCCTTCAAGGACCTTAAAGAGAGTTTGTGCACAGAACCAGTTTTGAGCAGCCCAGACTTCGAGAAACAGTTTGTTGTCCAGACTGATGCATCAGGGTGTAGGTTGGGGGCCGTGTTGCTTCAAGGGGAAGCTGATGCCCTGAACCCAGTCTTGTACATCAGTAGGAAACTGTTTCCAAGAGAGATTAACTATTTGACGGTGGAGAAAGAGGACCTTGCAGTGAAGTGGGCCCTTGATTCTTTAAAATACTACCTGATGGGGTCTGACTTCATTCTTGAGACTGACCATCGTGCATTGTAATGGATGCAGAGAATGAAGAACAGCAATGTTCAGATTACCATGTGGTATTTGTTGTTGCAACCTTTTAAGTTTCAGGTGCGGTACCGGAAAGGTACGCAAAATGTGACCGCAGACTTCTTCTTGTTTATGTGTACTGTGTTTATTGTCCTAAAGTTGCTTTGTTATTGTTTGTTTCATGTAACCCCTTACTAGCCCTGGGGAATGGTCTGGTTTAACTAGATGGAGGCAGGGGCTATGGTGTTAAAATGAGGGGGACCCTGTCTCTACACCGTCACGCTACATGTAAAACAGTGCAGCCTTGAAATCTCTACACCCCAACATTCCACAAACTGTGAAACATGTACAGTCAGCTCCATAATTATTGGTACATTGCCCGTATTAACCCAAAAGTGCTATTTCTGATGACCATTTCTTTCTCTATAAAAGTATTAACCCAACCCAGTGGCTGTAGGACCTGAAGTGGCTGCTTATATTTCTTATTAGCCAGAGCAAGCCCTTCTTTATTAATGTTTTTGTGGCTCAATGTGATCAAGACTTCACACATATCTAGTGTAAAGCCTTTTAAGTGAAGCAAATTTTGTCTAAAAAAACATTTCTTGAATAAAACCATGTGTCACAGGAAAGTTTAAAACAACCAGAGCTGTAGTAAATCTACTTGAAAATGGACATAAACATATTTTGCCTTCATGCACAGTGAGGAGGATGGTTAGAAGAGCAAAAATAGATCATGGTTGGAGATTGGCAGAAGAAAGTAGCATTCTGGGGTCACCAAGGCTCCAGAACTATAATTAGACACCACCTCCATGTCAACAAATTATTTGAAAGGTGTTCTAGAAGGAATTATTTTCTTTCATGTAACTATAAATGTAATTGCCTGAAGTGCACTACATGCTTTTTGTTTTACATAATAGAAACTCATTGCATTATAGCAAAAATGTCTACAAAGTTATTGTTAAACTGGCACATTAATGTAGGCCTGGCATTTCATAAACTGACCAATTAAAGGCATTTACACTCATTACGTTTCAGTCCATAGCTAGTGCTGTCACATGTACTGGCTGTGCAATGTGGATGAAATTGATTCTATTAACATATGCAGAGAACTAAATTGAGTCTCCCGTACTAGTATGGGTAGATTTTGTAAAATTGCTTAGTTGGCTATTTGACAATGAAATCAATACGCATAAGGCATGCAGTGGTTTCTTTTTTTTCTTTTGATCAGTTTTGTCATATGCTGAACCTATGAGGCTTTGTATAGTGTTTTGTTAGTTTACACCAGGCATGTCAAACTGGGGAGGGTCCAAGCCAAAGTGCTGCGGAGATTAGCGTTACCCTCATCTAACACTCTGAGTTCAGTTAATGAAGGCCTTGCTAATTCGCTGTTTAGCTGAATCAAGTATGTTTAATGAGGCAGTGTCTTGAAGTCTGCAGTGTGTTTGCCAGTGAGGACTGGAACGTGACATGTGGTTTACACCATAGATGGTAGGTGCAAAAAAATGCAAATATGTTGGTCACCCTTGAGTCCCAAGTAAAACAAACGCAGAACTGTTAAACCCATCGCTAAAATCAGCATGGCTTTATAAGGGCTCAGATATTCGGTAGTGGGGCTTGAGGATGTATATATGCTGCTGATCAGCTATGAAAGGAAACAACTTCTCTGCTCGTTTCTTTTACTGAACTTTATCTGGCTCCCCTGACTGAATTCATCTCTACAACGTTGGGTTAACTCTGGACACTGAAATCCCAAACTCCAGCAAACATCTGTGAGTTTGAGCACACTTTTAGTAACCATCCCACCAAAAACAGGTCAGTAAAGTGTCTTTGAGTGTTATTGCATGGTAAAAAGTGAAGTAGGGAGAAGTTGATTTGAAGTGTTTTGAGGTTTGTAGTATTGCTTTTGTTAATCTAAACTAATATTTTGCTAAACTATTTTTTTTTAGTTGAATGAAAACAGTTGAATTGACAGTTGAACTGACAAACCATTTTTTGCAGTGTGTTGTGTAAAAGTGTCAAAATGGTCAGCATGGCTGTAATGTGATATCTCATATTTTTCTTTCTCCTGTAAATTTACCAAGGTTTCTGTATATTTAGCTATGTATACACAGTGATGTACATATATAAATCAATAAATGCATAAATCATTAAAGTGCAGATATATCCGCTTACCCTTAACATCATTCTGGCTTATGATTAATGATATTCCCAAACAAAACCCCCGTCTGCTGGTAAATACCGATACTGACACAGCACAGCAGCTGTTCCCAACTCAGCCACTACGACAAGGTGGTTGTGTGATTTACACGTGTCTATCTGTTCCAGTACAATTATAACTAAATCATTTTATGAGTATATTTTTGGTAACAGATAAGGTGGAACACAGCAATATGTCCACATCTGATTCTCACTATGTAAGTTAGAAAATAGCCCTTGATGCTGAATTAGTCTCCCTCTGTAGCCAACAGTCAGCTAACACGGACCATAATAACAACCAACTGATTAAAACAGAAAAATCTGCCACGTTTGATTAAAGATTCTTCGTGGATCACGTATAAAGTAATCATCCCAAAATGATACATTTCTCTGTTTTGCTTCATCTTCTAAAGAAAGATCGGCCACCACATTTTCAGATAAAGGCCTTTCCACTGAGTGTGCTTTTGACCCGGGCCTGACGAATGAATGAGGGGAGTAGGTGAGAATTCCTAACTGCCAACAGTAAAGGCACTGCTTCCCATTTTCATTTGAGTCTTGCCTTCTTTCTAGCTTTGTGCTCTCTTTGATAATGTAATTTAAATGCATTATTAGAGAGTGAAAATGCATATAAGACTAATTAAATTTTAATTATCATTTTTGATGCAATTATTGCATAATCACATTAACAAAAATGTGCTATTCTAGAAATGCATTTTAATTTAGATAAAGCTGCTCATGAAGCATCTAAATCTTTATGTAAATGAAAGATGTCAACACTTGTTTACCAAATGTCAAATTAAAATTGCAGTACTAAATTTGAATTTTCATTCTGAGCTCAGTATTTCACATATGAACGGGAAATTTAAATGCAAACATATAAATACATTGTTACTTTACATATTACATTTTTTGATACTGATATGCTTCCATAATTTATCAACTCGTCCACTATATCTAATTTGCATTTTCATGGGGCCCTTTGGCTGGTGCACAGACCACACACGTTCAAAGGGATTAGCTCCCTCACAGCTCAAAACTATTGAGCACTGCCACCTCTCTGTGGCTCTGATTAGAACTGCACCTGTTCTGTATAATATTTTGACATACTATTTAGTTTTGGACGCAGCCATAGAGAACTGTTGGCACATTGTTTTTTAATCTTTACTTGCCTTGTGCCAAAACTTTTGGAACAGTGGGACACTTTGTGGGGCAGTGTGCTTCTTGCAATAACTTGTGATGGTCAAGTGTCATTGTTTTGTTTATCAAGCCCACTGATTTCATCCTTCAGAGTGTGGCTTGTCTGTCAGAAGCTGTATGAAGATGACCGTGTCTGTGGCTACTGTGCTGTTTCTGATGACCGTTTCTTTCTCTATAAGGAAGGTAGGTGCCATATATATTTACACAGTAATTAAATTACATCTCTATCACTAAAAAATTGGTATGAATTATGGCCATTTGGTACATTTTCATTTTTTTAAAATGAAGTATGTTAAAAAGTACTGGGTATCTCATCCAGTAAATAAACACCTTATTTGTCTGTTACTCTAAATATCTTATGATACTTGTGTGAATGTGCAGAGACTGCCCTGAACACACGTCAAATTCACCGTAAAATCTTTGGTTTCAAATGTGGTCCTGGAAAGAAACACCTTTTTGAATTCTGTGGGACAGACAAGTGAACTCTATATAAAAATGCACAGAAATATGTATAATTTTGTTAAAGGAAACAAATGCATAAATATATACATGATGAATGTAATTCACTGACTGACAAAATGTTGTAACAGATTAGACAAAAAGTCATCTTAGAGGGAACAGGCCCAGGCCTAAGGCATGAAAACAATAGTCCCCACTTTAAATGCCTGATATTAATTTGTTAATTTTCAACTGTGAACATATTGACATACGACTATCTTTTAATAAAAAGTTTTTTTTCCTTAAAGAAAAACAACACTGACTGGACTATTAGGGGCACAGGTGGGCTTCAAATGTAAAACGGACACCTTCATGCCCATTTCAGAATTTTCATCTTTACTCTTTATTATTTCATTATTTAAAAAAATATATACATACAACTTGTCTAATTACATTAATAGAGAAATTGAAAATATAGAATATAATGTTGCATTTTTCAGTATTCAGTATGTCCAACAGAGCTATTCTTAGACTGTAGAAGTGTGTAATAAAACTTTGGGCCCGCTGGTGAACCCTGGCCAATTGTGGCGGATGTCCAATACTGGTGTTCTGATGCAAATTTCTTGACAGCTACACATCCTTTCAGACGTATAGTGTTGAACTGTGTTCTCACACTGAAAAGATGGACAGAAACAACTGTGGATTTAGTCAGATCTTGTTAAAGTTTCAAAATGTACCATTCACTACCCACTATATCTAACTCATAGATGGAAATGAAGCTCCAAAAAAAAAAAACATATTTAATTCATTGTTTCTGTGGTGTCACAAGAACCAACTCACAGCAGTTTGGCCGCACCCACTGAGTGAAATACCCCCTGGTAATCGGGGGTCCCATGTTGGCTATCTACTCCAGTGCTAACTTGTTCGACATAGTGAACTGGCTACAGCACCTCCCTGAGGCAGACCAGTGCTGCATCTCTAGTTAGTTAAGAATACCAAAGACAGAAGCTTTCCGGTTTGTGGGTGAAGCAGCTAAACAATGACATTACCCTGAATTTGTAATTGCGCCTCTATTTTATTATTTTTTTTTTTTAACGGACAGCATAAGGTGATAATAAGTTTATTTTCTGAGACCCCCCACAACTTTGATTTTGAAACATTTAGGGGCTCCAAGAGGTTAATCAGGGGGTCCCTGAGGGTCCAAGAACCAGGACTTAACCTCTTTGACCCCTTAAATGTCTAAAGATAAAACATTGAGGGTAGTTGAGTGTATTTCGCACCTTGACCCCACTCATTCATATTGAAGTTCTAAGGAGTGTTTTAGCTCTGAGTGCTTATCACAGTACAGGACAGCCAATCAGAAGAGAGGTAAAAATGAAGAGCATTTTTAGCAAATAAAACCAGAAATGTTTTAAGTGGACCACAAGGGAAAAAATAATAAAATAATATACATAAAAAATATATAGCACAAAATATGTAGGCCCTTTAAGTACTTTAAGTATGGTGACAGTTTTGGTGGTCTACCAGGTCTTGCACAGTTGTTATGAGTCCCATTCTCTATTTAAAAAAAATGAACATGAGTTTTGGACACTCTTATTTTTTCACATATTTTACTTTATATTTATATCTAATCTCTTCAAAAAATTTCTCCTGAAAAATGAATGAACAATGTTCGTTTTGACTGGAAATTAAATAAATGAAAGGTGGTCTCTGATGTTTGCACAGTACTTTCTGTTAATTTAGACTAAGGTGGGCTTACTGAAGGCTTCTCCACTAACAGTCTAAATGTGTGCCATTGTTGTCCGACTATTTTACCTACAGAGCAGTGGTCAAGTTTGGCCCCTGGACATGGCTGAAAACTCCGTGGATGACTCTTATGAAGGCTGCAGGGACGCCATGAATAGATTAGTGATCTCAAAATACATTGAAGATGAAAAAAAGAACACTCCTGGTTTTGCAGCTGGTTGGAAAAAAGCACTTAAGAACTGCGCAAAAAATGGACTCAGTATAAACCAGTCTGCTGCTATATACATGTATACAGCAGATCCTAAATATATGAAGGATTGTTCACATAAAAAATTTAACAGTGCTACTCGTAATGGAGCAGCAGCCTATCAGTCAGGTGACTTTCAGTTTTACACACTGCATTTCTTTCTGACTGATGCTATTCAACAACTCAAAAAACTCACAAAAAAACAAAGGTGTGTGACCACATATCGCAGAACTAAAGATAAATTTAAAACAGACGTTCTCAAGAAAAAAATTCGATTCGGGTCTTTCACTTCCAGCTCTTTCGACAAGAATTTAGTTCAGTTTGGTAACGAGTCCTGTTTTCAGATTAAAACATGTTTTGGAGCCGCAATAGAAAATTTCTCAGCGATAAAATATGAGAAAGAGGTGCTAATTCCTCCATATGAGACCTTTCTCGTCACCGCCATCAAAAAAAAAGACAAGAAAAAAGATCTGTGGTGTAATGTGGTCTATGAACTCAAAAGTGCTGGTAAGAAGAGCAACCTTAATTGCAAAAAAATACCCAGTGGATCAGCATTAGTGCCATCCTGTAGTGGATTTGGCTGTTTTATTCATAAGATGATCAGAATTCTTAAGACAAAATTAATCCCTTTGTGATTTGTGAAACAAAGAGGAATCACAGGAGCCAGGATGTCTGGAGACTATCTAACTAATCACGTTTATGGCCCCCAGAATTCTTTAAGAACTCTCTCTCAACCTCCACACAACTCATCTTCCTACACCCTCCTCAAACATTTACAGCCCTTGTGTGAGAGGAAGACATCTGGCTCAAGGATCAAGATAAAATATACCCCAACCAGATAACGTGGTCTGCAACCTAATGGACCCCTCTCACCAAATTTCCTTTTGGTAAGCACTCTGAGTGCACTCCTACCTTAGGTCGTAAATTTCTTTAGACTCTTCAGAGACTGAATCTTAAAACCCAGCTTCATTCTCCTGCTCTTTGGCAAATTGTGTGCCATACCTTTATCTTTAATCAAACGCTAAATTGAGTGACTCTCCTCCTAACTGATCTGTGGAAGAATCCCCCTGTGTCTCTGTTAAAATAGCAGTGTGTAACTCAAACTAATATTTCTCCATGCTGAATAGTCAGATGTGAATTCATTTCCTACACTTTGATGGCTGTTTGATGATTTTAAACTGTAACCCAGTTTCTTTCATTGAAATTATTTTGACAGTTTACAGCTCTTTTTCATTTAATCAGTTTTAGAAATCTCATTAGGATAGAAAGTTAGATGTATTGCTGTGAGTCATGTTTGAACCTCATATTTGCTTTATTCTTTTGTAATTATGTTCATTTCTTTTCCTACTTGAAGTAGAACTTTGTAAGTAACTTGTGTGACTTTTCTTATGAAAGATGTTATACTTTGCACACAATGGAGGTTCTTCCATAAATATCCCCAGGAAATATTAATGGACTCAGTATTTCTTTTACTCTATACTTTCAATTAAGCATTGTTTAGAAATGCTATAGGGTGATTAATTTTGGAATCTTTTTGTCTGCTTTTCTTAAGAAATCTCATTTCCTTTTCTTAGTAATGATGTTTCTTTTAGACAGAAGGACTGTTAGGGGTTAAAGTAACCTTATGTAACCAAGGTGTGAAATTAGAGTACTTAAGATAGAATAATCTGTAATTTCAATAGTTTTCTTGTAATATTTACTATTGAAACAGTGACAATATTTATACATGAAAGTGCCTATAATGCTCTTTTACTTAATGCTATACAACTATCAGAAATCTATGTATGTGAAGTTATTTTATGACAAATTTGAGCAGACACCCAGACAAAAAAATTGCATATTCAGTAAATAAAGCGCAAAACCCATTTTCCCCACCTTAGCTCTGCCCACAAGAAGTGTGGTCATATAACCAGGATCTGTCCTGGTGAGAGAAATGGAGAGATGTAACCACCAAGAAAGAACAAAATCTGCAGATTTTAGTTTTAGTTGAACAGCCTAACTGAGCTGCATTTGTTTTCAACTTGCATCGATTCATTCAGGGTTTGATTGGCCAATGATAAGTCATTGCGAAATCTGTGAGCATAGTTTAAGAATCACAGACAGAAGTAAACCAGTGCTGAATGTAAGCCATTACAGAAGTTTGCCTCCACTGCCCGGTGTGAAACTGGGGCCTGACGTCACCAATCAGTGCTGAAGAGTTGAAGAATTGATTTAGTCTCGGCTCTGTGTTACCCTGTCCCCCTTTCAAAGTAAAATAAGGTCAGTCGTTACACCAGAATTTATATTCCGTTCTGTGTACTGCTCAAACACCATAAAATAGCTATTTCAGCTATGTTCATCTGGTGAATCGCATGTCTCTAGTTTCTGTCTGCACACCTATTACTCTATCATTCAGTGCCCATATACCTTGTTATTAATAAATGACTCTGTATTACAGTTATTACTTGTTTGGTTGTGTGTGTAATTATCACAATCCGATCAATCAGTCACTGGCTACAGGAACCCTAACCTGAGATGAACCCAAAAGTAAGTTGTGTTTATGGTGTAAGTGGGAAATAGCTGAATTAAGTTGCCATCTCCCGCTACATCCTTAATTTGTAAATGTTCTGCTGTTTACTGTTCTGATGGTTACTTAAGAAACATCAGTAAAGAGGTCATGCAGATGTAGCACACAGCTCTCAAAGAAGAGTTCTTACAGTATGTAAGTCTCCTGTTCAGTGATCAGTTCTGATGATCTATTTCTGTTTGGTTTTAAAGAAACTGTTGTACTCTCACAAATACTGATACTATAAAATCACTTTCCTGAATGTTTTTATCAAGGAAAAGTTTAAGCAGTCATCGCCCGACACACAAATTTCATACCTCCTAAACATGTAACAGGAAACACAAGTTATATGTTATCATTCAGTACACACTCCAGTCCAGTCAGTGTGGGACAAATCAGTGTTACGTCACAACAGTGATGAACTTCCAGTGGTTCACAAACTCTCCAGAATATGTGGTGAAATGAAAACCAAAAATAAACCAAAAACCAGAAGAAGAGGTCAGATGAGAGGAGGAGGTCAAGGAAAGAAGAAGTTGATGAGCAAGACGATGTATCAACCTCTTTTGTAATCACAACATTAGAATGAAATAAGCTGGGCGAAGGGTTCAGTCAAATCTGATCTGCTTTGATAATCAGAATGATCAGAGAGAAAAGCAGGTCATTCACATCACTGTAGAAAGGTCATTCTTTCTTATGCTGAATGTGCTGAGGGACAATAAATCCAAATGTTCTTTCTGAATTTATTTCTATGTAAATATATTAATTCCATAGAATGTTTGCATTTGATTTGTTTAATCACCCACCATAACTATTTTATGATGTCTTTTTAAGTGATTGTAGAAGTGTCTATTTAATAATCAGTAGTGTTTATGGATTTGATATATTTTTCTATGTTTTCAAAGATAATATTTCACTTAAGATGTTTTTGCCAGAAAAAGATGCATTTTAGTGAATTTAGTTGGAGTTTGGAGATTTATGTTTAAGGTTTTAAAAAAAGCAAGACAGGATTTCAGAAAGTGTGTTTAATGATTGTAAAAAATACTGTATATTAGTGAGATACAGATTACTGGTCTCATACTAGTTAAAGTTGTGCTGAAGTGATCACAGAGCTGAGCTCCACCCGCTCCTAAAAACTGTGCATCCAGAATATGTATATCTTTTTTTCGTCTTAATAGTCTGGAAAAAATAGCAATAGCAATCTGATCTGGATTTCTTTTAATCACTCATTATTCATTATTAATTTCTTTATAAAGGATAGAAGACTTTGTTTGTTCTATAGGCTTCCTGTGCTCTATATGCTTTATATATATATATATATATCATGTCGGAAGAAAACCTTGTATCTCCATTTTTGATGTTTTTCAGTTTTTGACATAATTTGAAAATATATATATATATATATATATATATATATATATATTAATAAACTGAATTCATTCATTAATTATATTCATTTTGACATAATGCAATAGATAATACAAAAACCATAATATTCACAGTGTACACAGTCCCATTTCACACATAAGAAAGGAAAAAAGAGAGAGAAAAGTAATAAAATCAACTTTAAAGGGCAATGCAGTAAGTTTCCACACTTCTTTGGGCAAGTTATCTGCAAGTATCAACATACAGACCTTTTTAATGTCACTTTTACACAGTTTAAAGTGGATTAACTGGCTTAGAGCCAGTAACTTCATGAAGGTTTAAACTGTTTCTCTTATAAACATGTAACCACAGCACATATAACTATATGGCAGTGTTTAATGCAGATACCAGTTTATAAGCAGCCTTGTAATGCTAATTTCCACTAGCACCCTTATGCTGCAATGTTATGCTAGTGCCTAGCTAGTTTGCAGTAACTTATCCTCACTGAGTTTAATGCTACTTATGACATTTCTAGCTTTGAGTGAATCATTGAGTGAATACTTAAATTTACAGCTTAACTCTAAATATAATCAGAGGAGGTTGTCAGCCTGTTTTTACAGGTCTGTATTAGAACTGAAACTCTTCTTGATGAACATATCAGTAAGTAAACTTTATTTCTAATTAAATCTGTCAAAAATAAAAAGTTTTAAATTTATTTAAGGTTCACTGGCTTACAAGATTAATCCGCACTCTGTTGACTAAAAAAATCAGCGTATGTTTTGTTCAACCTATATCAGTTTTGAACTAAAAAAATTGTATGGCAATAAAACATTTCTTTTCTTTCTTTTCTAACCCTAAACAAACACAGATTGTTTCATTTAAACACTTAAAGCTTAACCATTAATAATTAGTCCAGGCAGAGCCGGTCCTGATCTCCCTGGAGCTCTAAGCAAAATTGTGCATGGGGTCCTCCTACCTGACCCTTGAGTCATGTAAACCATTTGCAGTTGCCACACAGTCACACTTGACACCCAAGTGCTCCCACTACAGTCCTCCCTCCTTTAGAACAGTTTGCTCTGTTGCTGTATAAGTAAGTAGACCTATACAGAACAGACTGAGGTACAAACAAACAATATTTATTTAACAGAATACTTTCTATATAATCTTGAAGATAAGCTAATATTAACGTAATGCAAGAAACATAACATAATAAGACATTAGACCCCATTTACTGGGGCATGTGCCCAGTAAAATGTCAGTCGCGGCTGTAAAAGGTCAGTAATATAGCCATGACGCTTTCTGCTTTTTTCTGGATTGCTGAGCAGAACTACAGGACAGAACTACAGCACATGGATTCAACACAGGCACTACATTTCCCATAATGCCCCAACATCTCTGCAAAAGCTCTTCACTTGGAGCCAGTTTCTTTCGGTGTTTCGCCTGGAGTAACGGACATAAATATTTCAAAGAAAGTGACCCACGCCGCAGACGAGGTGATGATAGCTCATGTCTATGTTTTGGCCAGACACTTCTAACTGTATAACCTAGCAAAAATACACGTAAGACCACTAAAGCAAAGGCATTAATTAAATGAGAAAAAGCATCAGTTACGTTTGCCTGGCTTTATTTACGCTAGCTAGTAAAAGGGCCATTGACAATACAAGCTTGCAAAATGAGCGTCACTTGTAGCCAATATAAAAGTAAACTGCTCTGTTTATCCAGCTCGCATGAACTGATGATGCAAAGACAAAATCACAGTTTCACATGTAGTTTTATGTTGCAGAGGAATTATTTCACATGCATATGTGACAATAGTATTAAAATGAAATGTAAACAATTAAGACAATAAATAAATCTCTTCTCATGAAGTGAGAGAGCAGTCAGAACATGGAGAAGGAGGAATACAGAACAGGGACCCAGCTAGCAAACTATACTAGGCCCTCCTCCGGGCCAGTTCCTGCCTGCCTGTAAAAAGTAATCGGCCCAAGTCTGTTTTGGCTTGGGTCAGATTCGATTCTGGTTATTTAAGTGTTCCACGGTCATTAGTACTTATGCAAAAATAATCATTATTTGTTTTATAGTTACTTTTAATAGTTTTTTACTTTTTATAGTTACTGTTATTTTTACTATAATTAAAAATATATTAAAAGTAAATGCAAATTATTTCCTTCACTTCTAAAAACTTTTTGCTACATCTAAATCTACATATATTAACCACATGTAGTTCAACCAGAAGCATGGCATTCGCTCAGATGTAGCCTAACATTCACATTCATTCACACATAGCATCACACAATGCAAACAACCATAAAAAGAAAACCAACTGGCCTAATTCCAATGTAGATTGTTTGAAAACTTTAAAATAAAAACCATGTTGCAAAATAAGGCAACTTTAAAAGTAGTCACAGAAAAACTTTTGTCCGCACGTTACTTATTAACGTCGGACGGCACAAAAACAAATGATTTTTATTTTGACATGCCTTTACAACGGAAGGGCCAGGGTATTGTATCATAAAGAAGACCCCAAGTGACCTTCATGGTATGATGGTAAACTACAACATAGGTGAACACAGCTGAACATTCAATTGTCTGCCACAATCTTAAGAACATAATGTGCATTATCATGTATTTAGCTAGTATGTACTGTATTATGTCTTGTAAAGTCACCAGTTCATAAAGCTTAGCTCTGTTTTCATCTGGATGTATGCATGAATTTCAACATCAGGAACAACTGCTTTAATTATCTATACAAAAATATACAGAACTTGCACACAACACAGACAAAATGGGTAGAATAGCAAGTACACAGGTAAATAAACAGCTACCATACACCAATAAACAGGTGATACCAAAGAAAAATACAAACTAAACTGGTGTGTGCAGTATAACATTGTGCTTGATTAGAGGTAAACAGGTCAATAAAACAAATAAGGTCAAATAAGGTTTTCAAAATGAGTTTTTAAAAATCTTATTAAACAGTACATGATGTGCATTTTTATATTTGAATATATATTTGCATTTATATCTGTGTGCATTTTAGACATTAAATATAATTAGTGTTACCAGAGCTTTTAATTTCCTATTTCAGTCAGGGTTACAGTTCGTTGTGCCACCTGACTTTTCAGGCTAATACACTTCAGACTAATACACCTAATCCACTTACACCCATAGAAACTGTGGTCCTTGAACTTGTGCTTATACTTATTATTATAATACTTACATTTTCATGGTGTTCCTGAGGTCATACCACCTGACATGGTAAACTGAACCATTCTAACGATGACTCAAAAATAATTTTTTAGTAATTTGTGTAAGCGCTACTGACCATGGCATCATGTCATGAAGGTCACTTTGGGTCTTCTTTATGATACAATACCCTGGCCCCTCTTTTGTAAAAGCATGTCAAAATATTTTTTGGTTGTGTCGTCTGACATCTGAGGAAGTAAAAACTTATTGCCAAAAGATTTTTTCTGTGAGTTGAGAAAGTTTGAAAGTTGCCTTATTTTGTAGTTTTCAAAAATACAATCATGCCAAACTGTTTTATTTGAAATTTTATGTAATTAAATTAACTTTTTTGATAGGTAAGTTGATAGATCAACATATATGCTTGGATGGTTGCACCACCTGACATTTTTAGACTTTGGAGGCAAAAACAAACTAAAATTCATATTTTATATATTTTATAGGGATGCACTCAAAATTGTATGACATAAGAGGTATTGTTGAATAATTTGATATATGACATGTATTTATTAAATTATTTTTGGAAAAATAATTGACTTGGACACAAAAAATACACATCATGTCACCTTACACTCACTGGCCATATTATTATTTACAGCTTCCTTGTATTTACGCTCATTTTTCATTTTATCAGCTCCACTCACCATATAGGAGCACTTTGTAGTTCTACAATTACAGACTGTAGTCCATCTGTTTCTCTGCATACTTTGTTAGACCCCTCTTACCCTGTTCTTCAAAGTTCAGGACCCCCACATTACCATCACAGAGCAGGTATTATTTGGGTGGTGGATGATTCTCAGCACTGCAGTGACACTGACATGGTAGCAGGTGTGGTGCTGCACAGAGTGGATTGCACACAGCAGTGTTGGTGACAGAGAATGAACACCTGATGTTGTGGTGGGCCCCACAGGTCAAGTGGGAACCCACGGCAGTGCAGACCTCTAACAGAAGTAACAAAGATATGCGGGTCCCCAGAGAGGTCAGCGCCCCTCCACTCCACCGTCAACAAGCTTGAGCGTGCATGTGAGAGCAGCGGGACGACAGCACTGACATTATTAGTGTACCATAATACTTTATGTCAATAAACCACCAGATCTGCATCTTTTATGAAAAAGGGAAAAAACTAATTGCCACAGTATTGACTAAAAAAGCAGGTTTTTAGTCTAGACTTAAAAACTCAGGTTACGTTTGAGTCCCAAACACTGAATGAAAGGTTATTCCAAAGCTGGAGGGGCTTTATATGAAAAAGTCTCTGATGTTCCTCCAGAAGTTTGCAATCATCTCTTCTGTCTTATCATTAACATTAAGAGAAAGATTATTGTCTCTGCACCAGTCTGAAAATATGCTCCACCTCCTCCCTGTATCCTGACTCGTCTTTGTTGCTGATAAAACCCACCACTGTAGTATCATCAGCAAACTGGATGCACTGTGGTATCGAGCCCTGACATGCAATGGATACAATGACTGCACTGTGGCACTGAGCCCTGATACGCATAGACTGCACCGTGTTACACTGCTGTGCTCTCATGCTGTGGTAATTTGATTCTGACAGGATAGACGATTTTGTATAATGATAGAATTATATAATCTAATTTATACAAATCTAGAACTGTGTTTTGCAAAAAACAAATAAAAGGTGGGTCTGTAGGAGACGTGCCAATGTGTCAAAGATGAAAAAGGCAAACCAAGTTCAGCTTGTGACTACTGACACCCATCCAGGGTTTCTCTTTATTGTCCAGGAATGTTTAGGCAACAAGCAGCACTTCAACTCAATAACTGAGGAGATAAAGCTCTGTAGCTGATATCCACACTATATTGCCAAAAGTATTTGCTCACCCATCCAAATCATTGAATTCAGGTGTTCCAATCACTTCCATGGCCACAGGTGTATAAAACCAAGCACCTAGGCCTGAAGACTGCTTCTATAAACATTAGTGAAAGAATGGGTCGCTCTCAGGAGCTCAGTGAATTCCAGCGTGGTACCGTGATAGGATGCCACCTGTGCAACAAGTCCAGTTGTGAAATTTCCTCGCTACTAAATATTCCACAGTCAACTGTCAGTGGTATTATAACAAAGTGGAAGCAATTATGAACGACAGCAACTCAGCCCCGAAGTGGTAGGCCACGTAAAATGACAGAGCGGGGTCAGCGGATGCTGAGGGGCATAGTGCGCAGAGGTCGGCAACTTTTTGCCGAGTCAATCGCTACAGACCTCCAAACTTCATGTGGCCTTCAGATTAGCTCAAGAACAGCATAGAGAACTTCATGGAATGGTTTCCATGGCTGAGCAGCTGCATCCAAGCCTTACATCACCAAGCGCAGTGTAAAGCGCCGCGACTGGACTCTAGAGCAGTGGAGACGTGTTCTCTGGAGTGACGAATCACGCATCTCCGTCTGGCAATTCAATGGATGAGCCTGGGTTTGACGGTTGCCAGGAGAACAGTACTTGTCTGACTGCATTGTGCCAAGTGTAAAGTTTGGTAGAGGGGGGATTATGGTGTTTTTCAGGAGTTGGGCTCGGCCCCTTAGTTCCAGTGAAAGGAACTCTTAATGCTTCAGCAGACCAAGAGATTTTGGACAATTTCATGCTCCCAACTTTGTGGGAACAGTTTGGGGATGACCCCTTCCTGTTCCAACAAAGCAAGGCCCATAAAGACATGGATGAGCGAGTTTGTTGTGGAAGAACTTGACTGCAGAGTCCTGACCTCAACCCGATAGAACACTTTTGGGATGAATTAGAGCGGAGACTGCAAGCCAGGTCTTCTCGTCCAACATCAGTGTCTGACCTCACAAATGTGCCTCTGGAAGAACGGTCAAAAATTCCCATAAACCCACTCCTAAACCTTGTGGAAAGCCTTCCCAGAAGAGTTGAAGCTGTTATAGCTGCAAAGGGTGGGCCGACATCATATTAAACCCTATGGATTAAGAATGGGATATCACTCAAGTTCATATGCGTGTGAAGGCAGACGAGCGAATACTTTTGGCAATATAGTGTATCTGCCTTAGACTGCATCGTGAGCAGAGCTACTCCAGATAGCATGCGGATGTGGGCCACTTCTGGCAAATATATGGCATTGCTGGCCCATGGTCGGCACTGGCTGACTACATGTGAGCCAAAAGTGGCCACATATTAAAATGCTCATATGGCCCACATGTCCCGAAACAGATCTCGGCCTCTTCTGGCAGAAACATGGCAGTGCTGCAACCATTGACACTAGCAAACTCATAGTGAGCCAAATGTGGCCCACATATTAAAATGCTTAAATGGCCCACATGTCTCAAAACAGATCTGGGCCACTCCTGGCAAACATTACCAGACCTGATATGAGCTACATGATAATCTTTTATATTTTAAACAGGGATTAAAAGGACTTTGGGGGACCATAGTTTACATTCAGATCTGGGCCATATGTGGCACACTACACTGTAAAAAATCCTACCTAAAATGTTTTAGATTTTGTGACATTTTATTTGTTATTTCAACAAAGAGAAATACCAGGTTAAAATGCTATTTTTAGTTCATTCAACACAGTCTGCATCAGCACTAGGAACACTACTACATATCCTAGTATGCAGTTTATTTCAGATTTAGTTTACAGTGATTTGTGGGTGCTTAAAATTTTGTGTTCATTAAACAACAAAACTGATCTGAGGTTCACGGAACTTTTCTGTAAGGCACGTCTCTTATTTTAAATCAAACAAATCTTTTTCATGTTGTAGTAAACATTTTGGACATGTAGGCTTATGAACAAAAGTACCTGAGTAGTGCAATGGGCTAAGCATTGGCTCGTTTATCAGGAAATTGTGAGTTCAAATTCCATCTTTTGATTGCAGCAGCAGCTGTAACCTCTTGTTTTTTTCTTTACAGGTGGCGGCGGATTCTGGACGGACAGCGGGCGACGAGGGCCGAAGATGCTGCGACCCAGACGGACGCCTGCGAAGGTGAGTTAGCGAGCGGATATTTCTGCTAGCATAGAGCGCTAAGAGAGACACTTGATGTAGAAGAACGACTGTAGAGAGCGAAACTTAGTGCTGCTAATCCTGACAGCGTTTTCTGAACTGCAGCAGTTTAGTGTAAAACAGGTCTGAGGGGGTTTTTGGGAGAAACACTTTTAAAAAATGCACTTTTATTGAAGAGCACACTCATGTCCCTCTCTCACACTCAGCGGCCCTAACCGAGCCCGCATTTAAAGCTTAGTGGAGAAGCTGTCTATTGCAGTGTAACTTACTGCTGTCTCACTCACTCATTTTCACATTTGTTTTTTGTTAGTAGCGTTAGCTGACTTTAGCCTAAAGCTAGGCTAAGTCTGGGGTTGCTATGGCAACAGGTTTCCTTAAAGGGGCCATATTACAGAAACGTGTTATCTAACAAGGCCAAAATTAGATTATTTTACAAATTTATATTACAGAAGCAAATCCTTTATTAATCTTATCTTAGGAATTTTATTTTATTTTACAGTATTTCATCTCAAATAAGTAAATTCTAAACTACTCGATGGAGGTCGATAATCAGTTGTTATGTCTGTTACCTAGCAACTGACCATACTTGCACAGCTGAGACGTAAACACGTCTTTACAATAATGTTACAAATGTAGGTCAGTTTGTCAGAAAGCCGCAGTTATGGATGTAAAAAAGGTGAAAACTAAAGTGTGATAAGCTGTAAGTTGTGAATTAGTGAGAGCTCCGTGCTGTTTATCAGAACAGTGTCAGTTCTACTTCCCTTTAATCAGCAGCGCCAACGTTATTCCTCCTAATAAACAGACACACGATCAGCTCTGTCTCCTCATTATTCACCACCATCACTGTAATATCTTATTAGAGGATTCTTCATCAACATGAACACACGAAGGCAGTAAGAGGAGACGGTGGAGATCGAGTCTGCAGTGTCTGGGTTTTTAAAACGTTGAATTAAAAAAGGAAAGCATCTCAAAAGTGATGAATATAATGTCATTTTGCTAGAACTGAACTATCCTACCTGTCACAGTTGTTTAAAAACAACGGAAACGAAGTTAAGTTATTACAACACTGGGGTTGTCTTAATATTAGGACAATATTTAGGAAGTTTTGTCTAGTTAGGATGTTTGTGTAATACTGTTTTCTTATCTGGAGTTAGGATAAGATTATGAAGTGAGGAACTGTTGTTCTGTAGTAGCTTTTGTCCTAAATTCAGTCCTAACTGAAGTTCTCATGGTAAATAAACAGATAAGATTTCAGAGATAAGATGTTTCTGTAATTTGGTCCCAGAGTAACAATCGGTCAGCTCGTAGTGACCCTTCAGCTGCCCTTCATTCAGGAGAATTTGTGAACAGTGCTGCAGATTAATCTTAACATTGTACGAGCCTTTCAGGATCCTGAATATGCCAGTTACTATTTAAACTATTTTCCTCAGGAACGGAGGAACACAAGCGGGCCATCTTTTCTTCAGGCTGTGCCCCCAAGCCACAGGTGGTCTATCTTACTTATCAGTTTAAAATGGCTAAAGATCATAAAGATAGTGATTCATACCTGAGTACACCAATATCCCTGTATTAACAATGTATTTGTCTTTACTGTAGGAGGTTTCTGTGCTCAGCTGGCAGCAGGCGGCCTTAATTCCACCTCGTTCTTGTGGAGCGCTGGTGAGAATTAAGGTAAAGTTCAGCTCTTCACACAATGTTTCAATACAAAGAAAGAAGATTTTTATTGGTAATGTCTGCTTAATGTCTCAGTCTCCCCTAAACACTTTATTTTCTCTTTTCCTCTGTCTCTGTAGCAGCTCTGCCAAGCTTTGCACAGAGCAAACAGGATGTTTGCTCACACCTTCTCACAGCCACTTTTTGACAGCACGAAGGTTCGTTTCAGCTGACTATTTTGCTAATTATACAGTTTTCATCACAGAGAAACACTTTATTGACTGTTGTAGTTTGATTTGTGACAATGGTGAAGTTGATAAGATGTTTTCACATGATTCCTGCAGCTGGTGGAGTTGAAGCTCCAACATAAGACCATCTGTGAGGGGCTGGAGTCTGAGCACTGCTGGGTGCTCAGCAACGAATTTTACCATTTGTTCCCAGAGGTGAGTCTCAGTTATTGGTGCAGGTTCATATTTTCACTGTGATTATATTTTCTGCTGTCTTTGTCTGTTTTACTGCCTTTTTTGTTTAACCTCATAGTGTTTACTGATTTTACAGCTTCCTCCTCAGCACTTCGCTACTGTCAGTGCTGTGGCCTGCATCAAGGTAAAGCTACAATCTCACTTGGACTATAAGACTTCTGCTACCAGATTTCCCTATTTAGATATTTTCATGAACATCTCATCTGCTCATTCAGCGCATTGGAACATCGATCAGCAAGGCGTCCATCTACCTTCGCACTGAATCAGTGGAGACATCACTGCAGAATGTTACACTGGTTAGTTCTGTACTTTTGCAGTTACAATTAATAGATTGCAACATAGTAGTTCTGTAAAATTGTGTCCAAATATAAGTTTATGCATTTTCAGCATTTCTCTATGTGTGTTTTGCAGCAAACCAAAGTGTCAAATACACGGAAGGTGGTGTCCATTGATACAGGGGGCTGTTTCAGGACTCATCAGTCCAGCAATACAAGAATCCTTGAGACGCCAGCACCGTTCATGGTTTCCAGCAAAACACAAGGACCCCCACCAGGCTTTTAATCACTGACACTCTACACTCTGATTTCATACATGTTTTATTTCATTATTATAGTAACTGCAGTTTGTAATGCAAATTATATTGTTTTTTCTAACATTATGTGAGAGTGTGTGTGTGTGTGTGTGTGTGTGTGTGTGTGTGTGTATGTGTGTTTCAGATGCAGTTTTCTGTGTAACCAGGAGAGCCCCTGAATGTTTACCTCTGAGAGCATGACAGTGGATCATCACATCTACTCATCTCTAGACTGGAAACATGGTATGAAATAATATTAATTTTAAAGGGGAATAACAGTAATTGTTCAGAATTTCTGCATAATTGAATCATTGTAGTGTAAACAAAGTCATTCAGGTGATTTGATGTGAAATAGTTCATTGTAGAGAAACATGAAGGTTTAGATTTCTTCATAGCAATGCTGATAGTCACCAGGGTTCATGTGGAGGACCTACATGTGTTTTATATGTAATCTCTGTGATAGTGAAAGTTATACATCTGAAAAAAATAAGATTTTATTAGGGACTTATCATCCTGCATGTACCCCTCCACCACAAATGCATTTAAAAAAAATGTTTTACTCCATAACGTTATCTCAAAACTACTGTAAAATATTGTCTCATGCATCAGGCTGGGAATTCATAACTATTTCATGTAATAATGTTCTGTGAGGGAGCTTAAAGAGGCATTAACTCTTTAGACGTCTGGTTCCACTGTGAACAAAGTTTCTTTAAAACAGTGCATTTCACATCAAACCTCTCAGAATGATTTTGGTTAAATTTTAACTCTTACATTATAGAGAAATTTGGAAACATTGGTGGAATTCCCCTTTGAAAAAAGGGGAATTTGTATATGAAATGCTTTTAGAGGCATTTCATATATAAATGTGGACTCTTTGAAAATCTAAAAAGTTACATTTAGAACATTTACAAAGTAACAATAGAAAAAAGACAATAAAAAGGGACAATAAAGTATATTCAGTTCAGTTCAAATATTTAGCAAAGAACACATCAGTACATTTGAGTTATTTTGTTGACACAAATTTAATTTTGAGCTAATCTAAATTCTCTTTCTCAGAAGTAGAACCTGTATTTGTGTTTTAAGGTTAAAAGACAGAGACTCAGAGAACTCCATTCAGCGTAAATATCTTGGGGTAAAAGGCGAAAACACCTCCAAATTCAACATTTATGACTCTATCTGGAGCACTTTAGATCCCTCTCTTTTAATTACCCCATCTGTTCTTTCCTCTTTATCTTTTAATATTCACAGATTTCAGAGAATATCACATCTGTTAGATTTTATTGAACCATGTTTAGAATATCTAAGCCCTATTCCGATGGGATTAGTTTTACATGAGGAGGTGGGATAATGTAACTTTCATTAGCATTTCTCAGTGATTTTAGTCCCATGTCTGTCATTTTTACTGACTTTGCGCTCACTCAGTGTCAGTAAAGATTCCAGTGCCTTTTATTTTCTGTAAACTGAACCATAACCTGAAGTTATATTAATCCTGTGCAAATCAAAATGTTGATAAAAACACTGTCCTGTGTAACCAGTATCAGTACCAATATCCTTTGGAAAATCCTGTGGAGTTTCTGAAGTATGGAGACACTCGAAGAAGTGCTTACTTGTGTTCTCTGATGAAGCTGAAGTCGACTTTTTATTTGCCAGTTTCTTGTTTGAATTTTCTAACTTCAGCCTCCCAGGCTGATATGCAGTGTTACTGTCCTGTCTCATGAGCACCACTTAGAACATTACAGAAAATTACTGAAGAAAGCTAATGGCAATGCCAAAGACACACTGCATTAACTTAACACAGCGAGGTAAATCATTATGGTAAACAACATAATGGATAAATGAAATGTTTTTAAACAATACAGGTGTTCTGAGATAAACTGGCATTGCCCCGTCTCCTCATGGAAAACTAATCCCATCTGAATAGGGCTTTAATTAGTCTTTTTCTTTCTTTCTTTCTTAACGTACTTCATGCAGGGTTCCGGTGCATCATTTGTTGTGGATTAGAGGCTCTAGACAGCAGTGATTCCTGAATGACATCAAGAGGACTGTTCAGTTACTAGACCTGATCAGAGGATGTACGTCGAAGGAAGCCTTGACAAGAAGTGCAGCAAGATTATTAGAGACATCACCATTAACCATCACTGGACTTTATCTTCAGCATTTATTTTCATCAGCAGCAGCATCACCACTGCCACATCATTATTATTTCAGCCACGGACTCAAAACCATTAGAGACATCAGGACTCATGAAGAGATCAGCGCCATCATCACCGTTCAAGTCATCATCAGTGTTGTCATCAGTATTATTGCTGTCATCGCTGTGTTTTAGACTGTGAGGAAGACTGAACAGATCGACCATTCCTGATACAATTATCAATCGTGAACCACTGGACATTATAATCATCAGATTTTTGTTTTCATCAGCAGGAGCAGCATCACCGCTGCCATCATACTCAAGGTCTCAGTTATCATCATCTTAGTCATGGACTGAGTCAGACGGTGTTATCTAATTTCATCATCAGACAACAAGATACGAACCAGCTCAGAAGTTTTTGTGTTAAAGCAGTGGATCTGCTTTATGTAATATACCTGGACTCTTTACTGAGATCCTGTTAGAAGGCTTCCCAGCCTGGGTTCTAGACTGTTGGCTGTAGTTACAGTTCTGCTATTTGTCTGTAACTAACAGTTTGGCATCCATGCTCGGACTAATCATCATTCAGCTGGGATTTTGAGTAAGATCATAATTGATTATTGGTAATCAAAAGCAGTGCAATATTTCAGCAGCATATTAACAAACTTTATTTCATTGATGTGGATTGCTTTGTTAATTGTATTTGTAATGTATTTATTACAACCTTATGAATATTTTTCAGTAAAGTCTCAGTTTATTTCAATGTTGCAAACAGATTTGTTCTAATTTTTACCTTCTGGGTCAATGATAAATAAGGCTTCAGCAGTTTTTCACAGCTGCTGTAAAGGTGTAAATTTATTTTAAACAAGATCATAAATCTTTTCACCAAGGAGATGTCAGGTGGTGCAACCAGACATAAATAGTAATAATCAATTGATATTTAATCAAATTTACCATGACTTTAAACAACAAGTAGTCATTGTTCTTGGACACCAATTTAAACCTATGTTTTTGAACTTATGTTTATATGTACATTTTCAAATATATGTAATATATATGAACATTATTATAAAAATAACACAATTTTATTGTTTTCCTGGGGTCAAACCACCCGACGGCAAAACTGTGATTTAAAAAAAATTTACTCAGGAAAGGGCTACTAACCTTATTATTATTATCATTATTATTATTATTATTATTATTATTATTATTAGACTGTATTGCACCATGAAGGTCACTTGGGATCTTGTTTAGGTCACCACTCTTTTTAAAAGTATGTTAAAATAAAAGTCCTCTGTTGTTGGTTGTGCTGCATGACATGACAGCACCTCATTTTGTACATACCTGCATAGTGATATTTTACAACACGCCCCTGCATTGCATCCTCCCAGAGTTTTAAGAAGGAATAGTACCGGAAAGCGGGACTTTATGCAGATGATCATGTAGTTCCAGTTTTAAATTAAATGTGTAAGGTAAGTAAAGTATATCCATGCAGTTCTAATAAACTGTTATTATTTTTTGAGTTTAGGTAGCTTATTAACATAATTAGAAGCAAGTGTATGAAGATTTTGCCATATATTTGTGCAAATGTGTCTTTGCTGAATGACTCCATTTGGGGTAAGCAGAAAATCATGCAAGTCATTATTAGTATGCTGAGCCTTTGGGACCTCATAATTTTCAAAAAATGACAAGATTTTTAATATCTTTAAATATGCATCATCGCTGAAAGGCTATAGACTACACAGAACACATCTGTGTGAAGCTTAAACACTTTTATTTTGCAATGCCAAGTCAACATCTTATGATGCAATCACAAGTTGTTTCCACCCTCTCATGGATAAAGACAACCCATATAAATGATGTTTATGAAGTACTGTAGAAACTATAGACTCATTTTCAGAGAAACACTGTCCTCTTTTCAACAGTAATTCTTACGACCCCTGAAAATGATGGAGTTTGTTATAAAAATGTATTCCTTTCTCCACTGTGTCCACATCCAACATCCTTTTCTCCCCAATCAATAGTAAGAGTAAGATCTTTGAAAGCACATTGCAATACAGTTACTTGAATTACTCACTGTTTTATGCACACACACACACACACACATATATATATATATATATGTGTGTGTGTGTGTGTGTGTATAAATTAAATATGATAGTTTGTATATCTGTGAAGAATTACTGATTTATTCTAATAAAACATTAAGATGATGAGGTGGACCAGGATATGACAGGCTGAACAAGAACATTTTGTATTTACAAAAATGGCAATAACAAACATTTAAGTGCTCTTGTTGCAGTGTGATGAGTGACGGGATGAAGAATGAACCTGTTTTAAAACCTTGTGAAAACAGTTTTCCTCTTTTAACATCAGTATTTTAACAGCTAATAGAAACTACTATTTTGTATAAAAAACAAGAACAACAACAAGAAAACAACAAAGAAACAAGATGCACGATAGTGTGGACACTCAGGGTGGACAATTTTAGCTAAGGTTAGTAAATGATGAACACATGGTTGACCTACAGCTGCAGACATGTTGAAATGTTCAAGATGACACTTTTGTTTCAAAGATTTATTTTGATATTCTAAAATTCTTTTAATTTACTCAATATTTCACCATGACAGAGTGGACATGTTAAGATTGACCTCAGCTAATTATGGAGACAATGTGAGAAATATTAGGTGATATTAACTTATATATTTATTGAATATACAGCAGGTGCCTTCAGTCCATGCAGATAAAACAATATGAAGGTTGTGATGTCACTGATGTCAAAGGTCAGTTTCTTAAAGGGGCAGTCATCCCAACATAACAGAGTGACCAGCAAATCTTGTATATGTTTGAATAGGTTAATATTTTTATGAACAATCTAAATGCCTTTAAAATGCCTTTAAAATGCCTCTAAAACGTAACAAAAAATATTGTTTCACAACATTTGTATGATGTTTAAAGGACTATGTTGGGGACACTGAAGGCACATTACATTGATATTGACCCATAATTACGAATTTTCTCCATATTATTCTTTTAATTCCACCCTTTTATAAAATCTGACTGTGCGTACAGAAACTATTTTGTTGAAAGTATAATCAGACGTTGTTGAACATGGAGGAGGTGAAAATAAAGAGTATATATTAGGTGAGGTGAGATTTAAGGACAGTAAAGATTGATAAAGTAAAAGTGAATCAAACTTCCCATCACAACAAGCGACAAGCTATAAAAACTGCTCAGCGTTGTCTCTGTTCATCTCCATCTTGTCTTTTATGTTCTTTTGGGGAGAATTTCCTGTAAGACACAGCAGGATTAAGACTCTGATTTTATTCCACTTGTAGAGCTTTTTTACAGTAAATACAGTCTAAATCTCCTTTACACAGAGCTACTGTGTTAATCTCTCTACATCATCTTTCTTATTTGTCTTACATTGTTATTTACAATGGGAGACGACAGTTGACAGCTTTCTCTGTGCAATAGTTATCAAACCACAAGACGAACTTAAACTCCCATTAAAGGTTCATTCACTAAATCAGGGTCCGATTTGTGTTTGAGGCCTTGGGGGTCCCTGCTTTTAAAGGGGAACTTCACAGATTTGTCAAAATTTCTCCCTTGTTTAGTGGAAATTATTTAGAGTGGTTTAATGTGAAATGGTTAATCATAGAGAAACTATCATAAAAGTGTCTTAGCGATCAAGCAGTGAAACCTTAATAATTTCTTCAAGCAACTTTTTTAATGGAGCTTTTAAAAGCATTAAGTGCTTCAGATGTCTGGTTCCTATCACCACCCGGTGAAAATCTCTGATTTGGAGAGTTTCTCTAGAACAGAGCATTTCACATTTTTCTCATTTGTTTACATCTCACTGATTTCATAATGCAGAAAGTTTGAAATGTCTTTGGGATTACCCTTGAAAGGTAGATAGAAACAATTTAGACCCCTAAATGATTCAACAAATTGCTAATGCAGAAGCATCTCATACACTGCAATACTGCAGAATTTAAATATTTATTATTTTAGGAAACTGATTAATCATTTTACCGTTTTAAATATTTGTTCATTTAACATTTTATTTTTCCAGTCGTCCTAATTTTAACAATACAAAGTTTGGTCAGTGGGGGGAGCTGTGCACTCAGTGCTCGATCTCAAACTCCGCCTACGAGCATGGCCATTGGCTCACGAGCTGCTTAATACTGATGTTTAATTGGCTCCACTGAAATATTTGCATGAATCAGAGCTGCTTAATGTAAATGATATGTAAATAAGGTACTGGTGGGTGTTAATTTGAGTATTTGCGCTCAAATCTCCGCTTTTTTCCACCTTGTATGAAAGTTTCTTGTATCAGACTCAGAGGAGTTCAGCCATCATTAAAGGCGCCTTTTAGGAAACTGTAGATGATTAAAGTCTATTGTTTTAAATTCGGCAACATTAACACAATCAATGCTAGATTTACTGAAAATAAAGCGACCTGTCTGCTGAATTATTAACAAAATCAAGCCACTGATCGAGTGTTGAGGAAGTTTACAGAGCTGAGGTGAGATGTGAGATTTAATGGACTGAATGTTTCAAACACTGTTGTCACGTAACTTAAACATGTTTTGAACTAAAGAACGTTACCAAGGTGAAAGAACGTTCCATAGAACTCTAATGAAGCTGAAGTTCTAAACTCGTTCAGTCGTTCACCGACACCCAAACGATCAACCTGCTTTCACTCGAGCTCTCAGTCACAGCGAATCAACCGACACTCCTGCTTTGAGATGAAGCTTCCTTTGGTTCTCCTCGGCGCTCAGCTGCGGCCAGCGGTTCTTTGTGCCGCTGGTATTTCAGCAGCAGCTGTGACCTCTTGTTTTTTTCTTTACAGGTGGCGGCGGATTCTGGACGGACAGCGGGCGACGAGGGCCGAAGATGCTGCGACCCAGACGGACGACTGCGACGGTGAGTTAGCGAGCGGATATTTCTGCTAGCATAGAGCGCTAAGAGAGACACTTGATGTAGAAGAACGACTGTAGAGAGCGAAACTTAGTGCTGCTGATCCTGACAGCGTTTTCTGAACTGCAGCAGTTCAGTGTAAAACAGGTCTGAGGGTGTTTTTGGGGAGAAACACTTTTAAAAAATGCACTTTTTATTGAAGAGCACACTCATGTCCCTCTCTCACACTCAGCGGCCCTAACCGGGCCCGCATTTAAAGCTTAGTAGAGAAGCTGTCTATTGCAGTGTAACTTACTGCTGTCTCACTCACTTATTTACAGATTTGTTTTGTGTTAGTAGCGTTAGCTGACTTTAGCCTAAAGCTAGGCTGAGTCTGGGGTTGCTATGGCAACAGGTTTCCTTAAAGGGGCCATATTACAGAAACGTGTTATGTGACAAGACTAAAATCCGATTATTTTACAGATTTATATTACAGAAGCTAATCTTATCTTAATCTTATCTTAATTTAGGAATTTTATCCTATTTTACAGTATTTTATCTCAAGTTAATAAATCCTAAACTACTCGATGGAGGTCGATAATCAGTTGTTATGTCTGTTACCTAGCAACTGACCATACTTGCACAGCTGAGACGTAAACACGTCTTTACAATAATGTTACAAATGTAGGTCAGTTTGTCAGAAAGCTGCAGTTATGGATGTAAAAAAGGTGAAAACTAAAGTGTGATCAGCTGTAAGTTGTGAATTAGTGAGAGCTCCGTGCTGTTTATCAGAACAGTGTCAGTTCTACTTCCCTTTAATCAGCAGCGCCAACGTTATTCCTCCTAATAAACAGACACACGATCAGCTCTGTCTCCTCATTATTCACCACCATCACTGTAATATCTTATTAGAGGATTCTTCATCAACATGAACACACGAAGGCAATAAAAGGAGACGGTGGAGATCGAGTCTGCAGTGTGCGGGTTTTTTAAAACATAGAATTAAAAAAGGAAAACATCTCAAAAGTGATAAATATAATGTCATTTTGCTAGAACTGAACTATCCTACCTGTCATAGTTGTTTAGAAACAACAGAAACAGAGTTAAGTTATTATAACACTGGTGTTGTTTTAATATTAGGACAATATTTAGGAAGTTTTGTCTAGTTAGGATGTTTCTGCAATACTGTTATCTGGAGTTAGGATAAGATTATGAAGTGAGGAACTGTTGTTCTGTAATGGCTTTTGTCCTAAATTCAGTCCTAACTGAAGTTCTCATGGTAAATAAACAGATAAGATTTTAGAGATAAGATGTTTCTGTAATTCGGTCCCAGAGTAACAAACGGTCAGCTCGTAGTGACCCTTCAGCTGCGTTTCATTCAGGAGAATTTGTGATCAGTGCTGCAGATTAATCTTAACATTGTACGAGCCTTTCAGGATCCTGAATATGTCAGTTTCTATTTAAACTATTTTCCTCAGGAACGGAGGAACACAAGCAGGGCCATCTCTTCTTCAGGCTGTGCCCCCATGCGACAGGTGGTCTTTCTTACTTATCAGTTTGAAATGGCTAAAGATCATAAAGATAGTGATTCATACTTGAGTACACCAATATCCCTGTATTAACAATGTATTTGTCTTTGCTGTAGGAGGTTTCTGTGCTCAGCTGGGAGCAGGCAGTCTTAATTCCACCTCGTTCTTGTGGAGCGCTGGTGAGAATTAAGGTAAAATTCAGCTCTTCACACAATGTTTCAATACAAAGAAAGAAGATTTTTAGTGCTAATGTCTGCTTAATATCTCAGTCTCCCCTAAACACTTTATATTCTCTTTTCCTCTGTCTCTGTAGCAGCTCTGCCAAGCTTTGCACAGAGCAAACAGGATGTTTGCTCACACCTTCTCACAGCCACTTTTTGACAGCACGAAGGTTCGTTTCAGCTGATTATTTTGCTAATTATACAGTTTTCATCTCAGAGAAACACTTTATTGACTGTTGTAGTTTGATTTTTGACAATGGTGAAGTTGATAAGATGTTTTCACATGATTCCTGCAGCTGGTGGAGTTGAAGCTCCAGCATAAGACCACCTGTGAGGGGCTGGAGTCTGAGCACTGCTGGGTGCTCAGCAACGAATTTTACTATTTGTTCCCAGAGGTGAGTCTCAGTTATTGGAGCAGGTTCATATTTTCACTGTGATTATATTTTCTGTTGTCTCTGTCTGTTTTACTGCCTTTTTCATTTAACCTCATAGTGTTTACTGATTTTACAGCTTCCTCCTCAGCACTTCGCTACTGTCAGTGCTGTGGCCTGCATCAAGGTAAAGCTATAATCTCACTTGGGCTACAAGACTTCTGCTACCAGATTTCCCTATTTAGATATTTTTATCAACATCTCATCTGCTCATTCAGCGCATTGGAACATCAATCAGCGAAGCGTCCATCTACCTTCGCACTGAATCAGTGGAGACATCACTGCAGAATGTTACACTGGTTAGTTCTGTACTTTTGCAGTTCCAATTAATAGATTGCAACATAGTAGTTCTGTAAAATTGTGTCCAAATATAAGTTTATGCATTTTCAGCATTTCTCTATGTGTGTTTTGCAGCAAACCAAAGTGTCAAATACACGGAAGGTGGTGTCCATTGATTCAGAGGGCTGTTTCAGGACTCATCAGTCCAGCAATACAAGAATCCTTGAGACGCCAGCACCGTTCCTGGTTTCCAGCAAACCAAAAGGACCCCCACCAGGCTTTTAATCACAAACAGTCTACACTCTGATTTTATATATCTTTTATTTCATTATTATAGTAACTGCAGTTTTGTAATGCAAATTATATTGTTTTTTCTAACATTCTGTGAGAGTGTGTGTGTGTGTGTGTGTGTGTGTGTGTGTGTGTATGTGTGTGTGTATGTATGTGTGTTTTTCAGATGTAGTTTTCTGTGTAACCAGGAGAGCCCCTGAATGTTTACCTCTGAGAGCATGACAGTGGATCATCACATCTACTCATCTCTAGACTGGAAACATGGTATGAAATAATATTAATTTTAAAGGAGAATAACAGTAATTGTTTGGAATTTCTGCATAATTAAATTATTGCAGTATAAACAAAGTCATTCAGAGTGGTTTGATATGAAATAGTTCATTGTAGAGAAACGTGACGATTTAGATTTCTTCATAGTGCTGCTGATAGTTACCAGGGTTCATGATGTCTACAGTGCAAATATAGGCATTTTATTTAATATCCAAAATAGAGAACCTACATGTGTTTTATATGTAATCTTTGTGATAGTAAAATAGTAACACATCTGAAAAAAATAAGATTTTATTAGGGACTATACTGCCTTACAACACCCTGCACGTACCCGTAATTTTAATTGATTAAATTTGTTTTAGTCCATAACATTATCTCAAAACTACTGTAAAATATTGGCATCAGAAAGTGTATTCATAACCATTTCGTGTTGCAGCTTTCTGTGAGGGAGCTTTAAGCTCTTCAGACATCTGTTTCCTATCATTACCACTGTGAACAATTCTGACTTCGTAAGTTCCTCTAGAATAGAACAATTTACATCAAACTTGTCAGAATGATTTTGGTCACATCTTATCCTAAATTTTTAATAATAAAGAGTTCTCCTTAGTGTCAGTTGTAAAGGCATACATAAATGTGGAGTCTTTGCAAAATATAATTTTTTTTTTTCATCAAATCAGAGTATTATCTATATATGTACTTGATTTAAAGTTAAAAGACTTTAAAAGATTTAAAGTTCTCAGTCAGCAAAAATAATCAGAGGTAAAGGGCAAATGCAGCAATTTCAATGTTTATGACTCTGTCTGGAGCACTTTAGATCTCTCTCTTTTAATTACTCCATTTGTTCTTTTCTCATTATCTTTTAACATTACCAGATATGTGATACCTTAACACGTCTATCAGATTTAATTCAACCATGTTTAGAATATCTTAATCTGTCTTTTTCTTTCTTTCTTTCTTCCTTCCTTTTTTCTTTCTTTCTTTCTTTCTTCATCCAGGGTTCCAGTGTAGCGTTCTTCCTGAATTTGAGCCTCTAGACCGCAGTGGTTTTTGAATGTCATCAAAACACTTAAGACAAAAGGACTGTTCAGATTCTGGACCAGATCAGAAGATGTTTGTCAAAGGAAGCCTTGGGAGGAAGTACAGCAGGAACAGTCGAGACATCAGGACTCATGGCGAGAAGATCAGTGCCATCTAATCATCACTGTTCAAGCCATCATAAATCTTTTCATCATTATCTGTACCGTTGCTATCACTGGTGATTTGACCATAAAGAAGACTGGACAGATTCTCACCATCCCTGATACAGTCATCACCATCTCTGGACTTTATCTTCAGCATTTATTTTCATCAGCAGCAGCATCACCACTGCTTCATCATTATTATCTCAGCCACGGACTCAAAACCATTAGAGACATCAGGACTCATGAAGAGGAGATCAGCACCATCATCACCATTCAAAACATCTTCAGTGTTGTCATCAGTATTATTGCTGACATCGCTGTGTTTTAGACTGTGAGGAAGACTGAACAGATTGACAATTCCTGATACAATTATCAATCGTGAACCACTGGACATTATAATCATCAGATTTTTGTTTTCATCAGCAGGAGCAGCATCACCGCTGCCATCATACTCAAGATCTCAGTTTTCATCATCATCTTAGTTATGGACTGAGTCAGAAAGTGTTGCTTAATTTAATCATCAGACAACAAGCTACCAACCAGCTCAGAAGTTTTTGTGTTAAAGCAGTGAATCTGCTTTGTGTAATATACCTGGACTCTTTACTGAGATCCTGCTAGAAGGCTTCCCAGCCTGGGTTCTAGACTGTTGGCTGTAGTTACAGTTCTGCTATTTGTCTATAACTAACAGTTTGGCATCCATGCTCGGACTTATCATCATTCAGCTGGGATTTGAGTAAGATCATAATTGATTATTGGTAATCAAAAGTAGTGCAATATTTCAGCAGCATATTAACAAACTTTATTTCATTGATGTGGATTGTTGTGTAAATTGTATTTGCACAGTATTTATTACAACCTTATGAATATTTTTCAGTAAAGTCTTAATTTATTTCAGTGTTACAAACAAATAGTTTTGTTCTAATTTTTACCTTCTGGGTCAATGATAAATAAGGCTTCAACATTATTATTTGAAAAATTCTCAGTAAAAAACAGATGTGAGCCGCATTTTTATACCTGCTAGATTCTGTTCAGTGTATTTATATTTGTTTCACAGCTGCTGTAAAGGTGTAAATTCATTTTAACCAAGATCATCATTTTTTCATCCAGGTGATGTCAGGTGGTGCAACCAGACATAAATAGTAATAATCAATTGATATTTAATCAGATTTACCATGACTTAAAACTTGTATAAAGTTGTCTTTGTTATTGGACACCAATTTAAACTTTTGTTCTTTAATTTTATTTTTTACTTTAGTTTCATTTTATTTTAATTTAAATATATGAACATTATAATAATAACACATTTTCATGGTTTTCCTGGGGTCAAACCACCTGACAGCCAAACTGTGACTCAAGAAAGGGCTGCTAACCTTGGTATTGCACCATGAAGGTCACTTGCGATCTTCTGTGGGTCACCACTATTACTATTTTATTCATGTTAGAATAAAAGTCCTCTGCTGTTGGTTATGCTGCATGGCACGGCAACACCTCATTTTCATAGGTTTATCATAATCGGATATGCAACTTCTAACTGTCTTACTGTTAGCAAGCCTCTGATATAACTGAGCTAAAGCTACATACCTGCGTAGCTTTTGTTGGCATTATATAATAGTCCAAGTGTATTTTTCATTTACATTTATTTAACCAGGAAAAATGTTACATATGAAATTTAGAAAGTGTCCTGGCCAGGATAGGCAGCAAACAAATTACAAACCATAAAAGCAAAACATTACAAACATAAAGCAAAAAATTCAATAATTAACAGTTATATATAGCTGACCAATTTATGATAGTTAACAAATTACTATCACATAGCCTATTTAATAGTGCAGTTTAGAGCAGCACTGCTGAAGGAACCCAGTGCACGTTCACTCACCTGTTTGCTCAGCAAAATAAGCCCATCACAGCAAGATATGGTAATTACTAGATGTGGCATCATCAGACTCGTAGAACTGATCAGTAACTAACTATCCTGATGGCAGATTTTCACCATAAAGCATAATAGTTCACAAAGGGTAGCCAGGACAGCTTTTTTCTGCTTTATGGATGATGGTTGACTGTCTTGGTTTTCGTAACTGGGGTGGCCAGAAGGGTGGCCATGCTTTGTGCTAGGGCTCATTGGCCACACATTGGCTACACCTTTGCTGACAACTCTTATAAGGGTTGTAGGGATGCCAAATAATGAATAAATGATGTCAAAATACATTGAATATGAAAAAAAACACTCCTGGTTCTGCAGATGTCTGAAAAAAAATACTAACTGCACCAAACATGGACTCAGTATAAACCGGTCTAATGTCATGTACATGTATACAGTGAATGTAGGAACGATTACTCATATACCCAATTTAACAACACTACTCATAGCGGATCAGCGGCCTACGAGTCTATAGACTTTCAGTTTTACACACTGCATTTCTTTCTGACTGATGCTATTCAACAATTTAAAAAAAAAGAACAATCAGGGTGTGTGACCTCATATCGCAGAACTCAGGTTAAATTTGAAACAGACGTTCTCAAACAATTAGTTTTAGGTCTTTCATTTCCAGCTCTTTGAACAAGAATTTGACTTAAAGAGTTCTGTTTTCAAATCTACACTTGTTTTGGAGCTGCAGTGGGAAAATACTCAGATGAGGAAGTGGTGCCAATTCCTCCATACGAGACCTTTCTGGTTACCACCATCAAGTATTGACATTAAGTATTTTCAAAACATTATACATTCATTTCTTCTCAAGTATATTTGTAAAAAAAAAAAAAATGTTTGAATTCTAGCCCATAAATATAGATACATAAATCCTCACAAATGTTCTAAGTGGACCTCATGCGGGAGAAATAAAATGCAAGAAAAACGTAGGCTATGAGCCCTTTAACACTTGCACAATGTTTTGCTCAAGCAGTTGTGCTAACATTACATCTGCTGTTATTTGATGCTAATTGTATGTCCTGTGTATTAAGCATTCTTCTTCCTGTTAGCTACAGGACGGGGGAATTCCTGCACAGTGTGCTGATTTTCCTTTTTGAACACTCCTGATTCAACAGACTAATTATTCACCAGGTTTGGATGGTGTGCTAGATCAGTGAAACCAGCAAACTATGCTAAACCCTGACCCCTCAGTTTCCCCACAATAAATCTGATGATCACTCACCTGTGCATCGTCCATGTTCAGCCACACCACTGAAGGGAGTGAAAAGTATCTCATTAATTTGTCTTGCAAAATTATTTACTTGGAGTCGAGAAGGAAAAATCTTTTTGTGATTATCTTTAATCTTTAAGTTAATCTTTTGGTTAACCACCTTTCAGTAATGATGCATTAGGAAGATTCTGTTCTGCCAGGGCATTTTGAAGTTTTGGATCCTATTTGCCTACCCTGTGTTGTTATGCAGTTATGCAGACTTGGATTGGTTCAGAAACAGAACTAAACACAGTATCATTGGTGAGATTCAGTCAACAAAGATAATGTCCATCTTGTGTATCTTAGTGAAGACAGCAAGAGTTGCTCACAATCAGGCCCAAGGTCTTATAGTTTCCCGAATGGTCACCTTCCACTCAGTTATATGATGATGTAAATACTCAGTTCCAACTCCTGTACCACAGGCTGCCACCATGTCTCAAAAACATGTCCCAGGCCTCACAGGGACATAAAAGCCAAAGGACTATTATTTCTCTTTCAGAAGTACATTCTTAAGCAAAATATCCCATACTTAAAAGATTCAAATTTGATTACGGGAGATAATCTATATCCCTTTAAAGTACATATGCTTCATTACTATACTTTTTTGCGGTAAGTAATTGTGTTGGGTTGGATTTTGACAGATGTTTTCGGACCACGTCATATATCTTTGCATGTTTACATCACATGCACAAGCTCAAAAAGAAGGTCCCGCTCAATATTTGCAAATGCAAAATCAACATTATACTGATGAAGATATTATGACAATAGTAGATAATTCACTTACATCCTTTGAAAACACGTCCTTCACCAAATCTTGACTTTTGACACATGGAAGAATGACATGCCCTTACATCAGATACACAATAAACTCTTAATAATAAAGGTGCCAAAAAGGGTTCTTTGGGGTGAAGTCAGAAGAACCTCTTTTGATTCCCTAAAGAACTTTTCAGTGGAATTAAATTTGAGTGTGAAAAACCTTTTAAAAGTTTTAACGTCCACATAATTATATACTATTATATACTGCTGCTTAAATGTCTGAGAGTCATATTCGGTTCTGTTTGACTCCAATGTCATTCAAGGTTTATTGGGTTCATTTCCAGACAGGCCTTAAAATGAGGAACCGGAGCCTAAGGAAATAAAATGAAGTAGCACGATGGAAAGTCTGTGTGAGTTGTGCAAGAAGATGTTAAGAGGCCGGGAGTAATTTGGGGGTGTGGTTCTTGACCCTCTTAATAGATGTATAACAGAGCTGTTCCTCAAGGCTTTGCATGCACTCACTCAGCTTATTACAGAAAGCTTCAGAAGTGCTGAAGAGCTCACAGGACACAATCCTTTGGAAGCATTGCTAAGTAACAGTAATTTTTTGTTACAAAAACATCTGTAATATCTTTAAGAGAGTAGCAGACTAATCCTTCATGAGTGAGAATCCTTTGTGCGTGACAGAGGGCCACTGTAGGGTAACACCTAAGGCCTCATTTATAAATGCAATATTGTTAAGTTTTGATTCATATGTTTAACGCTTGTGTGGTGTTCATGTTTTTGTTACTCAGTGGTCTGGTGGACCCACTGCATTATTGTTTTTTTAAATCAATTCAGCCATAACAATTTATGAAAAATCACTTATATTTAAAATGTCACAAGTGGCCAGCATAGGGTTCTCTTTAGCAGCTGTAGCCAGTCA